>NC_133367.1:23538869-23561369 GCF_049309525.1 Garra rufa | reverse complement strand
TTTTATTTTTTTTTACGTCAAGTAAAAAAGTGACATTAAAATGCAACTGTTAGCAAGAACTGAACTAAGTGAAATTAAATGGTATCCAGCCATTGTTCGCCCTAGACTGACAGTTTCATAGCCACTTTTTTATGATTTAATTATTTATTTAAATACCCCTTTTCTCCAATTTAATGTGAGACATGAGTTTCATGCATTTTTCATACAGAATCCTTATCGGTTCTTCTTAATGGTGTACTGAGTAACCTAAGGTGTTTCGATTTATTTATTTTTTTGAGCATGTGAGACAAGTCATTAGCGATTCCCTCATTATCTCTCCAGACAAGTTCTTTAAAAAGGTGAAACAGGGCGTTGAGTACATAAATTACTTTCCTGTATCTTCCAAGACCAAACCATGTCTTCACGTTCATTAGACCTTCACTGAGACTTTGCTTAATCAGATTTTAATTCACTTTACTTCAGCTTTAACAGAACTTTGTTTAGCTAGGTCTCTGTTTTACCTGAATCCAGGCTAGATGTGATTAAAAGGCTAAAATTAAGAAGCTCTCCACAATGGTTCGAAAGGTCTAAGGCATTAAAACATTTTGACAGTCCTTTTATAGTTTCTAGCTGTTGGGTTTGTAGCCTTACAACCTGGAAGTGAATTAGCATTTTCGCTAACGGCTCCCCTCAGGGATTTCTAATGGCTTTGCAACAGCAGTTTTAGATTTAAGAATAAAATGAGGTGCGTGACTTCCTCGTTTTGTTCCGCAGCATAAATTACACACAGCGACACCTCAAATGTGAAACCGTTATGTGCTTTAAATTGCTAATGTAAACATGCTAACAAGTTGCTACTGAGGGCGTTTAGCGAGAGCCGGCAGCACAGAATGAATAACGAGCCGTTCACGCAGGACGTTTTCTGTAGACCAGTGATACGCTTATGATTAATAATATGGGCATAAAACAAACAATATATTTACTTCTTGCTTTAAAAACTGTTTAAACCAGCCAATGTTGGTCTTTAGCTTTTCTAGCTAATCTTCCAGCTAAGTCAAGTCTGTGTTTAGCTAGACAGCTAGCTGATCATCCAGGACACCAGACAAGACAAGCTTCAGAGACCATTTAAAACCACTTTAGGCTGGTTTAAGAAGTTTTCAGCAGGTTTCTTTGGTACAATAATGCAACGTCTTTAATTTAGCTTCATGTTGGTCCCATTTTTAAGCAAGTCTGCACATACACTTGATTCATTTCCATTAATTTGGTTAACTGTACAAACCTGAGAGACCAGCTAAGACCAGGAAACCAATTTTCGCTGGTTTAAGATGTTTTCAGCAAGTTTCTTGGGTACAATAATGCAATGTCTTTAATTTAGCTCCATTTAGTCCCTTTTTAAAGCAAATATCCACATACACTTGATTAACTTCTATTAATTTAGTTAATTATGCAAGCCTGAGAGACCACCTAAAAACAGGAAACCAGTTAAAGATGGTTTAAGATCTTTTCAGCATATTTCTTGGGTACAATTATGCAATGTCTTTAATTTAGCTTCATTTTTTTAAGCAATAAAATGTCCCTTTTTTCAAACAAATTCCACATACATTTGATTAATTACCATTAATTTGGTTAATTATACAAGCCTGAGAGACCACCTAAGACCAAGAAACCAGTTTAGGCTGGTTTAGGATGTTTTCAGCAGTTTTCTTGGGTATAATAATGCAATGTTTTTAATTTTGCTTCATTTGTTACCTTTTTCAAGCAAATATCCACATAAACTTAAATAATTTCCAATAATTTGGTTAATTATACAAGCTTGAGAGACCACCAAAGACCAGGAAACTAGTTTAGGCTGGTTTAAGATGTTTTCAGCAGGTTTCTTGGGTATAATCATGCAATGTCTTTGATTTCACTTCATTCAGCCATTTTTTTTTTCTCAAGCAAATATCAACATACATTTGATTAATTTTCATTCATCTGGTCAATTATACAAGCCTGAGAGACCAGTTAAGACCAGATAACCTCTTTAGGCTGGTTTAAAGTGTTTTCAACAGGGTTCTTGGATACATTAATACAATGTCTTTAATTTAGCTTCATTTTTTCCCTTTTTTAAGCAAATATCCACATTCACATGAAAAATTGCATTAATTTGATTAATTATACAAGCCTGAGACTACTTAAAACCGTATTTTTTTTGTAATTATGCAATTATTTTAATTACACATTTTAGCTGACTGACAGCCCTTACAAATAAAATGTCACAAATTGAAGTAGGCTTTAATTTTTTTCCCCTCAAAAGCTCCTCTCATAAACCAGCCTCCAGCTTTTTTAAAGCAGCAAGAGCTCTACTTTCCAACCTCCAACTTTTGAAGTTCAACATCACAGATCAATTCCCACACACACATTTACCAACAAATGCACACAAACACAAATACAATTCCACCTGAACCCAACTCACAAGGGTAATAAAATATTCCCGGTCTGCCTCAATCAGAACAAAACGATGCATCTTAAACATGATTAATTCAGTCTAGAGGGAAGCAAAGCAATAATCAATGGCCTTCTGGAAACAACTTTTCACATCACAGTCCCATTTGCAGCGGAATAACGGTAATGCAATATAATTTGAATGAGTGCTGATTCATCACGCCACCTCAGGCCACAATCAATCGATTAATGATCATATTTACGACCCCTCTTCACCCAGAGATGACGTTATAGAGAATTTTCCAAAGGTGAAACTTAATTATGTAATGTGATTATGTAATAGATGTTGCTTTCTACCTGAGACCTTGCAGGTGAACTTTGCCTTGGGGTCGCACATTCTCTTGGCTCCCTCACAGGCGAATTCATCGCTACCATCCTCACAGTCTTTGTCTCCATCGCAACGCCATATTTCAGGAACGCAGGTGCCATCGCCACGGCAGTGGAACTCTTTGTCGCTGCAGTCGTTAATGGCAGAGAGCGCTGGAGGAGGGAAAGAGTCTTGGTGATGAAAGTTTTACAAATGTTGACATTTTGAAGGTGGAAGGCGACAGTTTTAGGTCAATGTTTCTGTGTGTTTGTGTTTTGTGTGATCATGAGCACCTGTCCTGGAGCAGGTGGCGTTCTCGTCGCTGAGGTCACCGCAGTCATTGTCCCCGTCACACATCCAGTGCTCAGGGATGCACTTCCCGCTGGAGCACTGAAACTGAGCCACCGAACAGGCGTGAACACAGCCCACCTCATCACTGCCGTCCCCACAGTCATCCTCTAGAGACAGAGAGAGAAAGAGAAAGAATGGATGTTAAAAAGAAGGACAGGAAAAAAGACAGAAAAAAAATAGATAAAAGGAATTAGTAAAGGAAGAAAAGAAGCTAGATCATGTGGAACAAAAAGAAAAAAAAGAAAGGAATGAAGGAAGGAAGGAAGGATGAAAAAAGAAAGAAAGAAAGAAAGAAAGAAAGAAAGAAAGAAAGAAAGAAAGAAAGAAAGAAAGAAAGAAAGAAAGAAAGAAAGAAAGAAAGAATAAGGATGGATGGATGGATGGATGGATGGATGGATGGATGGAAGAAAGAAATAAGAAAGAATGAATGAGGATGGATGGATGGATGGATTGAAGGAAGGAAGGAATGAATGAAAAGTAGGAAGATGAAATTAAAGGAAGGACAGAAAGACAAAATGATTAATGGATAGATAGATGAAAGAAAGGAAGGAATGTATCAATGAAGAGTAGAAACATGAAATTAAAGGAAGGTAGGGAGGAAGGAAGGAAGGAAAGAAGGAAGGAAGAAAGGAAGGAAGAAAAGGAAGGAAGGAAGGAAGGAAGGAAGGAGAAAGAAAGAAAGAAAGAAAGAAAGAAAGAAAGAAAGAAAGAAAGAAAGAAAGAAAGAAAGAAAGAAAGAAAGAAAGAAAGAAAGAAAGAAAGAAAGGATAAGGATGGATGGATGGATTGAAGGAAGGAAGGAAGGAATGAATGAAAAGTAGAAAGATGAAATTAAAGGAAGGACAGAAAGACAAAATGATTAATGGATGGATAGATGAAAGAAAGGAAGGAATGTATCAATGAAGAGTAGAAACATGAAATTAAAGGAAGGAAGGAAGGAAGGAAGGAAGGAAGAAAAGGAAGGAAGGAAGGAAGGATGAAAAAAGAAAGAAAGAAAGAAAGGATAAGGATGGATGGATGGATGAAAGAAAAAAAAAGAAAGAAAGAATGAGGATGGATGATGGATTGAAGGAATGAAGGAATGAATGAAAAGTAGGAAGATGAAATTAAAGGAAGGACAGAAAGACAAAATGATTAATGGATGGATAGATGAAAGAAAGGAAGGAATGTATCAATGAAGAGTAGAAACATGAAATTAAAGGAAGGAAGGAAGGAAGGAAGGAAGGATGAAAAAAGAAAGAAAGAAAGAAAGAAAGAAAGAAAGAAAGAAAGAAAGAAAGAAAGAAAGAAAGAAAGAAAGAAAAGATAAGGATGGATGGATGGATGGATGGATGAAAGAAAGAAAAAAGAAAGAAAGAATGAGGATGGATGATGGATTGAAGGAAGGAAGGAATGAATGAAAAGTAGGAAGATGAAATTAAAGGAAGGACAGAAAGACAAAATGATTAATGGATGGATAGATGAAAGAAAGGAAGGAATGTATCAATGAAGAGTAGAAACATGAAATTAAAGGAAGAAAAGGAAGGAAGGAAGGAAGGAAGGAAGGAAAAAGAAAGAAAGAAAGAAAGAAAGAAAGAAAGAAAGAAAGAAAGAAAGAAAGAAAGAAAGAAAGAAAGAAAGAAAGAAAGAAAGAAAGAAAGAAAGGATAAGGATGGATGGATGGATGAAAGAAAGAAAAAGAAAGAAAGAATGAGGATGGATGATGGATTGAAGGAAGGAAGGAAGGAAGGAAGGAAGGAAGGAAGGAAGGAAGGAAGGAAGGAATGAAAAGTAGGAAGATGAAATTAAAGGAAGGACAGAAAGACAAAATGATTAATGGATGGATAGATGAAAGAAAGAAAGGAATGTATCAATGAAGAGTAGAAACATGTAATTAAAGGAAGGAAGAAAGGAAGGAAGGAAGGAAAGAAGGAAGGAAGGAAGGAAGGAAGAAAAGGAAGGAAGGATGTAAAAAGAAAGAAAGAAAGAAAGAAAGAAAGAAAGAAAAAAGAAAGAAAGGATGGGAAAAAAGGAAGAAATCAATGAAGAAAGAAGAGTAGAAAGATGAAATTAAAGAAAGGAAAGAAGGATGGAAAGACAAAATGATGGAAGGATGAATGAATTTCTCTTCTTTTTTTGGGAAATAGAAGCCCTAGATCTTTTTTTTTTTTTTGAAGAAGGGGGTCAAAAATGACTCAAAAAATGACTGAAAATCTTTCATCTAATTATGATCTTCTAATTATTATTATTTTAATAAATCATTTTAAAAAGTCCATTCAGATCTTGATTCACTTCAGCTCACCGGAATCACAGTGCCATTTCACACTGATGCATTTCCCATTAGTACAGCCGAACTGGGTCAGCGGTTCACAGGTTGGGAAATCTATAAAAGACACAAGAACAACAACAAAATCAACTCAGTGAAGGGCAAAGGACACCCCCTTCCAACTTCACAACTCAACTTTGTTCCCATGCCAGCAGAAAATGTGAAAAGAATAATAAAAGCTTCGATTACGTCTTCGACTAACAACTTTTCACTGGCAAGAACAACAAACACCAAAAGATTGTTTCTGCTGAACTTTGCACCGTCTGTTTTATCTCTCAAGAGACAGAAGCGCTAACCTGCCTCACGCACGTTTCAAAATAAACCAACGGTGGCGTCTTTGCGGAGTCGCACCACCTTTCGAAATTAAACATGCATTAGAAAAGACGTTCTCTGGTTACTGACAGGAAGTATGTGGCAAACTGACATCGACTTGATTGGAGCGATTCGAAGCAAGCAAACGACTCCACGGCGAACGGGGCGACACACGACATTTCTCAGACAGCACGCACTCAGCTTACCAGTGCCAGCTTGATTTTGATTTAAAGAAGCCAAGCATAAACTTTAATTACTCCATACGCGGCCCGCGTGTGCGTAAGAACCGAAGCGACCCTGGAACGGTACCCGAGGAAATTTAAGCGGTAATAAGATGCGACGACTAACAGAGGAGAAAGCTCCAAACACACACTTCATCCCTCAGAGGAAGAGAGGTGGAGATCTGCTGGTATTTCTCATCTCTCATTTACACGAGCTGAACGGTGCTGTCGCAGACGACGCGAGCCGTCACAACGGGTTTACGGCGGCCCGTGGAGTGCTGAGATATTCAAAGCATGGTAATAAGCAGCTTAAAATCATGCAAAGGGATCCATTGTTTGTTTTTTTCCCCCTATACAATGACAATTTTCTTTGACTCGTCTTTGCGTTTATGATGAGGAGGTCCCAGAGAGACATTTTATTGTGAGCTTTTTGGCATTGAGCACAAGAAATACAGAACGTTCCAGCCTTTTTTGTGAATTTATGCTACACCGTAGTCTTAAAAATTATTGGCACTGGTTCCATAAAGAATGTTTAAAAGGATAGTTCAGCCAAAAATGAAAATTCTGTTAATAATTACTCACCCTTATGGCGTTCCAAACCCGTAAGACCTTCGTTCACCTTCAGAGTACGAATTAAGATATTTTTGATTAAATCCAACAGCTTTCAATGTTCTTACTACCTTTTCTGGGTCTTGAACGTGGCGCTTGTGTTGCTGTCTATGCAGTGTCAGAAAGTTCTCGGATTTCATTAAATGAACGTTAAATTGAACGTTCTTACGAGTTTGAGAATGACATGGGGGTAACATTTGGATGAACTAACCCTTTAATATGCATTGAAACATTCCATTCCACAAAAAAGTTCTTCAAAGTTTGAAAAAGGTTCTTTGGATTATTGAAATGTTTCAAAACCAAAATGGTCCTTGTATTGAATCATTACATTTCTGGAAATAAAGGTTTATTATTCGCATTATGGGTTCCATGAAGAACCTTTAACATCAATATTTCCATCCCACAGAAGGTTCTTTCAAGTGGAAGAAAAAAGTACTTCACATTATTAGAATGTTCTACAAACTAAGAAAAGGAACTGCACTCTTAATAATAAAGGTATTGTTGGTTCCATGATGTAAACTAAAAAACAAAGGTTCTTTGATTGATGGTTTTCTTTAATCTCCATAAAAACTTACCATTCCACAAAAAGCTATTTTAAGTTTGAAAAAGGTTCTTTCGGTTAATAAAATGTTTTTCATACTAACATATAAAAATGCTAGTATGAAACGTTCAAGAAAGTATGAAAGGCTCAAGAAACGTTCACTTTGAAGGTTCTTTGGAGAACCAAAATTCTTAAAATGTTCTTAAAATGTTCTAAAGGTTCTTTACAGGCATTGGTGGTTCCATGAAGAACCTTTAACATTCATGCAACCTTTCAATTCCAAAGGTTCTTTAGATTATCAAAATGTTCTTCACACCAAGAATTTTTCACGAAACTGTTCACGAAAAGGTTCTTTGAGGAACCAAAATGGTTCTTCTATTGAAGCATTACATCTTTGGAAATAAAGGTTTATTATTTGCATTGATGGTTCCATGAAGAACCTTTAACATCAATATTTCAATACCAAAATACTTGTACTTCACACCAGCAAAAAAACAAACAAAAAACAAAGGTTCAAGAAATGTTCACTGAAAGGTTCTTTGGAGAACCAAAATGGTTCCTCTATTGAATCCGTACATTTTTGGAAATAAAGGTTTGTTATTCGCATTGATGGTTCAACAAAGAACCTTTAACATCTATATTTCCATCCCACAAAAGGTTCTTTCAAGTGGAAGAAAAGGTTCTTCAGATTTTTAGAATATCAAACATAGTAGTTCTTTATTGGCATTGATGGTTCCATGAAGAATCTTTAATATCCATAAAAACTTTCCATTCCACAAAAAGTTCTTTAAAGTTTGAAAAATGTTCTTTCGGTTAATAAAATGTTTTCCACACTAACATAAAAAAGGGCTCAAGAAATGTTCAATGAAAGGTTCTTTGGAGAACCAAAATGGTTCCTCTATTGAATCCGTACATTTTTGGAAATAAAGGTTTATTATTCACATTGATGGTTCAATGAAGAACTTTTAACATCTATATTTCCATCCCACAAAAGGTTCTTTCAGGCGGAAGAAAAAGCTCTTTACATTATTAGAATGTTCTTCACGCTAAAAGATAAAGGTTCTTTCTTTTTTTTTTTGGTTTTGATGGTTCCATGAAGAATCCTTAATATCCATTGAAACTTCGCATTCCACAAAAAGTTTAAAGTTTGAAAAAGGTTATTTTGATTATTAAAATGTTCTTCACACCAACAAAAAATGGTTCAAGACATGTTCACTGAAAGGTTCTTTGGAGAACCAAAATGGTTCTTCTATTGAATCCGTACGTTTTGGAAATAGAGGTTTATTATTTGCATTGATGGTTCCATGAAGAACCTTTAACATCTATATTTCCATCGCACAAAAGGTTCTTTCAAGTGAAAGAAAAGGTTCTTCAGGTTTTTAGAATAAAAAACAGTGTTTTTTTTATGGTTCCATGAAGAATCTTTAATATCCATAGAAACATTCCATTCCAAGTTCTTTAAAGTTTGAAAAAGGTTCTTTCGATTATTAAAATGTTCTTCACACCAACATAAAACATGGTTTAAGAAATGTTCACTGAACTGTTCTCTGGAGAACCCAAATGTTACTTCTACTGAATTGTTAAATTTTTGAAGGTTAATAATTTGCCTTTATTATTGATTATTTGTGTTTAATGAAGAACCTTTAACATCATTTAAAAAAGTTTATTTTGGTTAATAAAATGTTCTTCACACTAACAAAAAATGTCTCAAAGAATGTTCACTTTGAAAGTTCTTTGGAGAACCAAAATGGTTCTTCTATTGAATCTTTACATTTTTTGAAAATAATGTTTTTTTATTATTTGTGTATGGTTTCATGAAGAACCTTCAAGATCAAAATATCCCACAAAAGGTTTTTTCAATCGGAAGAAATTTTTTGCACATCATTAGAATGTTCTTGACACTAGAAAATAAAGGTTTTTGAACCATTTTTAGTGCTGTGAAGAACCGTTTATCAAACTTTTTGTAGAATGATTATTTTCTATGGATATTAAAGATTCTTCATGGAACCATCAATGCCAATAAAGAACCTTTATTTTTTTAGAGTGAAGAACATTCTAATAATGTGAAAAAAAAAAATTTTACTTGAAAGAACCTTTTGTGGGATGGAAATATTGATGTTAAAGGTTCTTCATTGAACGCAAATAATCAATAATCAATGTGAATAATAAACCTTTATTTTCAAAATTTTAATAATTCAGTAGAAGAAACATTTGGGTTCTCCAGTCCAGAGAACTGTTCAGTGAACATTTCTTGAACCATGTTTTATGTTGGTGTGAGGAACATTTTAATAATCGAAAGAACCTTTTTCAACTTTAAAGAACTTTTTGTGGAAAGAAGAGTTTCTATGGATATTAACAATTCTCCAAAGGAACCATCGATGTCAATAAAGAACTGTTCACTGAAAGGTTCTTTGAAGAACCGAAATGGTTCTATCAAATCTTTACATTTTTGACAACAAAGTTTATAAAGTTTTATTATTTACATTGATGGTTCCGTGAAAAACCTTTAACATCAATATTTCCATCACACAGAAGGACCTTCTATTGAATCATTAATTTTTGAAAATAAAATTTTATTATCTTTCATATCAATATATCCATTCCACAAAAGTTAAAATGTTCACACTAAGAAAAAGAGCCGCACTTATAAAAATAAAGGTTCGTTATAGGCATTGATGGTCCCATAAAGAACCTTTAACATCCATGGAAACGTTCTGTTCCACAAAAGGTTCTTTTTAGTGGAGACTTCACCAACCAAATTGCTGCTTCTATTGAATCTCTACATTGCTCCATGAAACCTTTCCAATGCCTGAAAGTTTTTTCAAAAAGTTTCCTTAAGATTATTATAATGTTCTTCACACTAAGAAATAAGAATGGCTCTTTTAAGAACGTCTTATTGAAAGGCTCTTAGTGGAAGCTAAAATGGTCTTCTATAAATTCAAGACATTGTTAGAATCTTTAAGATGAGTTGATTTTAAGGTGTCTGCTGTTTTCCGTTAATGTGAGAAATATGTTGCTACATAGAATTCTGAGAAAACGTATGTCGTATGTATTGTAGACAAACTTGTACAAGTTGTTAAATGACATTTTCTTTAGTAAAAAGTTACAGTAGTTTGTAGTTTATTTGAATTGGTTGGATAAATGAAACAAATCATCTTGTTTTATTTACTTGCCAAAGGACAATTTTCACTTGCATCTGGTATCTGGCAAATGATCATTTTGATCCTGGAAATGCACTGAAGTTGTTCAATTGCATCAGCCCTGACTGTGAGGCAATAAGTAAAGATTTCATACAGAAAAAGAAAGAATTTATTTTCCATAGATTTCTTTTTTCAACAGGGTAGATAGAGTCAATATTCTAAAGGACACCATTTGTTTGAAACCAACATATTTAGAACATTCTAAATTTCTTTACAGTTACTACTGAATTCTTACTGAATAAAAGTATATTATAAAAAAAAAAACGTACTGACCTCAAATATTTGAACAATAGTGTGTTTTTCTTTGTGATACTGTTGCACATACTCGAATTATGGAAGCCTGTTTCCACCACTAAATAAAAAAGGTAATAGCGACTTATCTCGTAATTCCGACTTTTTACTTGCAATTGTGAGTTTACATCTCTCGCAATTCTGTCTTTTTTCCCTCAGAATTCTGTGATACAGTCTAAATTCTGAGAATATATCAGTCTTTTTTCCCTCATAATTGGACTTTAAGACTCACAATTGCACATTTATATCACAATTCTGAGAAAAAAAGTTAGAGTTGCGAAATACAAACTCTCATTTGCGAGAAAAAAGTCAGAATTGTGAGCTATATCATTCAATTCTGACTTTATATTTTGATATACTGACTCTGTAACTTACAACTGTAAGTTTATATCACAATTCGGAGAAAAAAAAACATTTGCAAGAAAAAAGTCAGAATTGCGAAATACAAACTCGTATTTGTGAGAAAAAAGGTCAAAATTGCAAAACACAAATTCTCATTTGTGAGAAAAATGCCAGAATTGCAAGATACAAAGCATTTGTAATTAATGAGTCAGAATTGTGAGTTTATATCCCACAATTCTAACTTTATATCTTGATATTCTTACTTCTTAACTCAAAATTGTGAGTTCATGTCTTGCATTTCTGACTTAATAACTTGCAATTGCAAATGTATATAATACAAACTTGTATTTGCAAGAAAAAAAAAAGGAATTGCAAGATACAAACTTGTATTTGTGAGAAAAGTGTCAAAATTGTGAGATTATATCTTACAATTCTGACTTGACTTGATATTCTGACTTGATAACTCTGACTTTATAACTTGCAATTGCAAGTTTGTATCACAATTCTGAGAAAAATACTCACATTTGTAAGACAAAAGTCAGAATTGCGAAATACAAACTTGCAATTAGGAGAAAAAAGTCAGAACTGAGAGTTTATATCTCACAATTCTGACTTTATGACTCGCAATTGCAATTTTATATCTCACAATTCTGAGAAAAAAGTCAGAATTGTGAAAGACAAACTAGTATTTTGTGAAAAAAAAGTCAGAATTGCAAGATACAAACTCGTATTTGTGAGAAAAAAGTCAGAGTTTCTAAATACAAGCTCGTATTTGTGAGAAAAAAGTCAGAGTTTCTAAATACAAGCTCGTATTTGTGAGAAAAAAGTCAGAGTTTCTAAATACAAGCTCGTATTTGTGAGAAAAAAGTCAGAATTGCAAGATACAAACTTGTATTTGTGAGAAAAAAGTCAGAGTTTCTAAATACAAGCTCGTATTTGTGAGAAAAAAGTCAGAGTTTCTAAATACAAGCTCGTATTTGTGAGAAAAAAGTCAGAATTGCAAGATACAAACTTGTATTTGTGAGAAAAAAGTCAGAGTTTCTAAATACAAGCTCGTATTTGTGAGAAAAAAGTCAGAATTGCAAGATACAAACTCGTATTTGTGAGAAAAAAGTCAGAGTTTCTAAATACAAGCTCGTATTTGTGAGAAAAAAAGCCAGAATTGCAAGATACAAACTCGTATTTGTGAGAAAAAAGTCAGAGTTTCTAAATACAAGCTCGTATTTGTGAGAAAAAAGTCAGAATTGCAAGATACAAACTCGTATTTGTGAGAAAAAAGTCAGAGTTTCTAAATACAAGCTCGTATTTGTGAGAAAAAAAGCCAGAATTGCAAGATACAAACTCGTATTTGTGAGAAAAAAGTCAGAGTTTCTAAATACAAGCTCGTATTTGTGAGAAAAAAGTCAGAATTGCAAGATACAAACTTGTATTTGTGAGAAAAAAAGTCAAAAGTTGTGAGCTACAGACTAGCATTTGTGAGAAAAAAGTCAGTTTCTAAATACAAACTCACATTTGCAAGAAAAAAAAAATATATTATATCTTGATATTATGACTTTATAACTCAAAATTGAGTTTATGTCTTGTAATTTTGACTTTATAACTTGCAATTGCAAATTTATATCTTATAACTCTGAGAAAAATAGAAAAAAAGGTCAGAATTGCAAGATACATACTCATATTTGTGAGAAAAAAGTCAGTATTGCAAGATACAAACACGTATTTGTGAGGAAAAAGTCAGAGTTTCAAAATACAAGCTCATATTTGTGAGAAAAAAAGTCAGAATTGCAAGATACAAACTTGTATTTGTAAGAAAAAAAGTCTAAAGTTGTGAGCTACAGACTAGCATTTGTGAGAAAAAACTCAGTTTCTAAATACAAGCTCGTATTTGTGAGAAGTCAGAATTGCTAAATACAAACTCACATTTGCAAGAAAAAAATATATTTATATTATATATATTATGACTTTATAACTCAAAATTGTGAGTTTATGTCTTGTAATTTTGACTTTATAACTATAAATTATAAAATTATAAATTTATATCTTATAACTCTGAGAAAAATAGAAAAAAAAGTCAGAATTGCAAGATACAAAAACTTGCATTTGCAAGGAAAAAATCTGAATTGCGAGTTTATATCCTGCAATTCTGACTTTATAAATCAGAATTGTGCATTTATTTATCTTGCAATTCTAAGGGAAAAAAGTCAGGATTGCGATATAAAAAGTCACAGTTACCTTTTTAAAATGTTTTATTCAGTGCTGAAACAGGCTTTCATACTGGATGGCTGCCACGCAACATACAAAGTCTATAACTCTGCTCACCCATTGGACCGTTTTCACTTCAGAATGTGGAAAACCATCCAATAGGGTCGCAGTCCAGATGAGATCATGACAGCAGCAGGTGACCTTCACAGCTCAAATCAAAGCCGTTTGGTGAGACCGGAGTGTGTGACCTCCGCACGCACGAAAACATCAAAAGATATCAAAGAGCCAACAACAGAGGAAATATGAAAACAAAACAGACCTTTTGCTTTGTTTGCGTGACGATGCTACAGAAAACACTTCAGATCTATGGCATCGTTTTGTCTGGGCTCTCAATAGCATGTCTATTGTTGTTAAAAGCCTCAGGCCATCAGATTAAACTCAACTCAAAACAGCACATCTAACCCTTCTTCTGTTTTGAGAAACTACAATTCGCTGTAAATCATCTGTAAAACAATTGATAGGTTCAGTTCAACTCTTCATATATAAACATAAAAGGCAGAATCTCATTCTGATAAAACCCAGGCAATAGAAAAATAAAGTGTGTTTCTTCAATCATGTTTCAATGCAATTAGCCATTAATGACATGTTTGAACTGTATAATAAGATAAAATACTGTACTACGAATTGATTAAAAAGCCTCTAATTGATGTATACGGAGACTTGATGATGAAAGAGCCCAGAAAAATTATGATAGCAAAGATAAAATATGGAAATACAGAGGGAAGAACTTCAAAGGGCTCCGCGTGAGGAAGACTCACCACACGACGAAGATTCATCTGACTGATCCCCGCAGTCATCATCACGGTCACAGCGCCAGTTCTCCGGGATGCAGCGTCCATTCTCGCAGGGAAACTGGTCCGGCTGGCAGGTTTGGGCTGTGGGAAGCAAAAAACGCGGATATTTAATCACAGCTGAATGGGTGCTCGTTCAATCTCACTCCTGCATCTTGTATAAAACCCAAGTAAGGTCATCAAGGCACTGAAAAAAACTGCTCGCCAGCCTTAACTCCCTTTAACATAGATTGTTTTTGTTTTATTTTAATAAAAGATTATTAAATAATGTTAATAATCATTTTGTAGAACTTTTTTAAAACAATGAATACAATATTTAGACTATATTTTCATAGTATTTCTACTTTATTCCCGTAGCATTTTGACTTTATTCTAGTAATATTTTGACATTATTCTCATAATATTTTGACTTTATTCTCATAATATTTCTACTTTATTCTTGTAGTATTTCGACTGTCTTCTCATAGTATTTCGACTGTAATTTTTGTAGTATTTCGACTTTTTTTCTCATAGTATTTCAACTATATTCTCATAGTATTTTGACATTATTCTCATAATATTTCAACTTTATTCTTGCAGTATTTCGACTATATTCTTGTAGTATTTTGACTTTATTCTCATAATATTTTGACTTTATTCTAGTAATATTTTGACATTATTCTCATAATATTTCGACTTTATTCTCATAATATTTCGACTTTATTCTCGTAGTATTTCGACTATATTCTTGTAGTATTTTGACTTTATTCTCATAATATTTTGACGTTATTCTAGTAATATTTTGACATTATTCTCATAATATTTCGACTTTATTCTCATAATATTTTGACTTCATTCTCGTAGTATTTTGACTTTATTATCTTAATATTTCAACTGTATTCTAGTAATATTTCTACTTTATTCTCATAGTATTTCGACTTTATTCTCTTAATATTTCAACTGTATTCTAGTAATATTTCTACTTTATTCTCGTAGTATTTCGACTTTATTCTCTTAATATTTCAACTGTATTCTAGTAATATTTCTACTTTATTCTCGTAGTATTTCGACTTTATTCTCAAAATATTTCAACTGTATTCTAGTAATATTTCTACTTTGTTCTCGTAGTATTTCGACTTTATTCTCATAATATTTCAACTGTATTCCAGTAATATTTCTACTTTATTCTCGTAGTATTTCGACTTTATTCTCATAATATTTCTACTTCATTCTCTTAATATTTCAACTGTATTCTAGTAATACTTCGACTTTATTCTCATAATATTTCTACTTTATTCTCGTAGTATTTCGACTTTATTCTCGAAGTATTTCGACTTTATCTTAATATTTCAACTGTATTCTAGTAATATTTCTACTTTATTCTCATAATATTTCGACTATATTCTCATAACATTTCGACTTTATTCTCGTAGTATTTCGACTTTATTATCTTAATATTTCAACTGTATTCTAGTAATATTTCTACTTTATTCTCATAGTATTTCGACTTTATTCTATTAATATTTCAACTGTATTCTAGTAATATTTCTACTTTATTCTCGTAGTATTTCGACTTTATTCTCATAATATTTCTACTTCATTCTCTTAATATTTCAACTGCATTCTAGTAATATTTCTACTTTATTCTCGTAGTATTTCGACTTTATTCTCTTAATATTTCAACTGTATTCTAGTAATATTTCTACTTTATTCTCGTAGTATTTCGACTTTATTCTCTTAATATTTCAACTGTATTCTAGTAATATTTCTACTTTGTTCTCGTAGTATTTCGACTTTATTCTCATATTTCTACTTCATTCTCTTAATATTTCAACTGTATTCTAGTAATATTTCGACTTTATTCTCGTAGTATTTCGACTATTCATAATATTTTGACTTTATTCTCATAATACTTCTACTTTATTCTCATAGTATTTCGACTTTATTCTCATAATATTGCGACTTTATACTCGTAGTATTTCGACTTTATTCTCGTAGTATTTTTTCAACTTTATTTTCGTAGTATTTAGACTTTATTCTCGAAGTATTTCGACTTTATTCTTGTACTATTTCAATTTTATTATCATAATATTTTGACTTTATTCTCGTAGCATTTTGACTGTATTCTCGTAGGATTTCGACTGTATTCTTGTAGGATTTCGACTGTATTCTCATAGTATTTCGACTTTATTCTCAAAGTATTTTGACTTTATTCTCGTACTATTTCAATTTTATTCTCATAATATTTTGACTTTATTCTCGTAGCATTTTGACTGTATTCTCGTAGCATTTTGAATGTATTCTCGTAGTATTTTGACTGTATTCTCATAGTATTTTGGCTTTATTCTCGTAGTATTTCGACTTTATTAAACAAGTAAACAAACAAAATAAAATATTTCTAAAGTATTTCTGAAATGTTTCAGAAAATATTTTAAAAGTTATTTTTTTATTACAATGCAAAACAACATCAGAATAACAATGAATAAAACCCTGAAAGATGTCTGCAAATGCAATTATTAGTATATAGTGCAACTTGTTTTAAAAAGAAAATAAATCCCAGATTTTCACTGTGATCTCAGACATTTGGACCCCAGGCCAGTATTTCTTTTTGTCCTCCATGCTTGAAAAATCATCTGGATTTTTTTTCACCTTTTCCAGGTCTGTATCCAGTCTCAGCCGTGATATTGAGTAATGGCTTTCAGAGATAAACCCCTAAGCCCATGACATCCAATATTACAGTTCGTGTCTTTCCTACAGGACTTATGAATGGGTGCAGTGTTCAAAATGTGTTCTGTATCAACATCTGGCACCTATGAGCGGGAATTAACCATATTATGGGGACACGGATATGGTAAATATGGAGCCCAGCGGCTAAAACCTCTCAGCAGGATTCAGAAGTTTTCTCTCAGTGTTTTAAACTGCGAGAAAACGGTCAAACTCTCACAGTAGATCCAAACACATGGTGAATATAAAGGACGAGCGTGTAGTTGAATTGAAATTGATCACAGTTTTTACAAGAACATATCACAAAAGAACAAAAATTGATCAGTGAAGTGTTTTGAAGGCCAAAGATAACTGTTTTCCCTCATGGCTACACAAGGCATATGAACCATCCGGCAGGGATGGAGACAGAACTTGAATCAAGGATGTTCAGATTGAGAGTGTGGCCTTCCAGGCATGAATTACTGAACAAACCTTGGTCAAGATTTAACAAAGGACACTAGGAACAAGTTAGCAGATGGTTAAGCTAGGGCTGGGCAATATGGAGCAAAAAATATATCTCGATATACGATATATATCTCGATATCTTTACAGGATAAATAACCCCCCAAAAACTACTGCAAAAACAAATATTCCAAATTTCAGTCTTTATTTCAAGTCTTTTTTTATTGAAACTCAGAGGTAGGCAGTTCAGAACAAAGTGCTTCTGCGAATTTTCTTTTAAAAATCCCTGTATACATATTAGAGCAGCACGATTCTGAATAAAATGAGAATTACGATTTTTTTGGCTTAGAATAAAGATCACGATTCTGGAGAACTTTTAAAGATTTACCCCTGAACATTAGGTTATCAAACAGCAGTAACATAGAAGTAAAATAAGACATAATAAACTTTGCTTCAAATTTAAAGAAATGTAATGAAAAATAATGTAATAATGTAATGAAAAAAACACCATTAAACATAAAAAACAAACATACAAAGTTATTATGTCAGAGAAAAGCGATTTAAAGATTCTTAGCTAAAAACACGCCTGTCAACATTTTCTAATTTCTAACCATTTCCTAATCTGATCATGACAAACCATATAACGTTGGAAAGGTCTAAGGCTCCTAAATAGATATTTGACATTTTGTTGTGTTACAAATTATGTAGAGTGCACCTTAAAAATCTACTTCATAACAGGAGTTCTGACCTTTTTCACAGACATCCTTGTTGCCTTTTTCCCTTTAGAAATAATAAGAAATGATATATCAGATGAAAACTTAATTTCAAAATTCATCATTTGAAAGCCATTTTAAAATCAGACATTGCATTAACATGGACAATGTACATCAAAATCATATTACAAAATGTTTTTGCCCATGAATTATAAAGATTTAAGTTTCAATTCTTCATTTTCACGTCTCTGTTCAAAAATGGGAGTAACAGTTAAGGGGTTAATGGATCGTCATGCTCATTTATGGTTCCATTGTTGTGCCGGTCCATAAATCTGTCACGATCAAAGTAGGCTACTACTCTTTTAATTTTCAAAGTGCAAATAGAGACCGAATTTTTCAAGCATGATACAGAGCTATCTACACAGCTACACAAGTTATTATAGCCCAAATACTAATAACAGCCTAGATATTTTATGTAGCCTAATTTGCGTGCATTGGGGAGTCGCTCTCTAAACGCAGGGTATTAAAATTGCATTTGAATGCGCGTGCGTGTTTTACTTTTGGTTTCGTTTTAACGATCGCGCGAAAATCTCGGTTCGTGGTACTAGAAGCTCCATATAATGGAGCCAGTTGCCCTTTTTTTTTGCAACGAGTTCTGTAGCCTCCAGGCTGGTTGCGGGCGCCGCCATGTTGAATGAGACGACAGGTGAGGGGAGGGGGAACAAAAGCAAGGAGGCGGGGGCGAGCACTTCACAGAGAAGGCAAACAAGTAAAGTGGCGAAAATTAAATATAAACATTATATCGATATATACGATATGTCAAAATTCATATTGAGTTTAAAAAATATCTCGATATATTTTAAATATCGAGATATCGCCCACCCCTAGGTTAAGCAGAACCTCTTACAGTCAAAGAAGGAAATGGTGTAAGACACAAGTGGGAGAAAGAAAGTCGGGTCTGCGCAAGTCGAGTCTGTAAAAGAACAGCTAAAACATTTTTCAAAATATCTACTTCTGTGTTTGACGATAGAATAAATTTAATGCATGTGTAAAATAACATGAACGTGAGGAAATGGAAAAATTGAATAAACAAACAAAATAAACAAACATAAATAATAATAATAATTCTTAATATATTCTCAAATAAAAGTAGGAGCCAAACGTCTGATACCAAGTAAAAATATTATTTTATTTTATTTTATATTTATGTATGTATGTATGTATTGATTGATTGATTGATTGATTTAATACTAAACTTTATTGATAAATTATATTACATTCATTATAACAATTAATAAACACCTAAAAACAAATTGATGATTCTTAAAGACCTAAAATAATTTAATGGAAAACGTCTCAGGTTACGTATGTAACCCTAGTTCCCTGAGAATAGGGAACGAGACACTGCGTCCTCTAGAGGGCGCTTTTGGGGAACGCTGCAGCGTGCCTCGAGTCTGAAGAATGCATAGAAAAACTACATGAAATGGCCGGCGCCAGCGTATGACGTCACCGCGGCGCGTCAGTCGCTGCCGTTGCGTCACTACCGGGCGACCATAACATAAAGAGGCGCCCGTGCAACACAATACATCTTCAAAGTCTGAAGCTTTATCGTCCGAAGCATGGCGAAGAAGCCTAGAGGACGCAGTGTCTCGTTCCCTATTCTCAGGGAACTAGGGTTACATACGTAACCTGAGACGTTCCCTTCCGAAGGGAACTCTCACTGCGTCCTCTAGAGGGCGCTTTTGGGGAACGGTATACCAACACTGCCATGCTGAGGGGAGTGCATGCTAAGCCAGCGAGCACTAAGCAACAATTCTGAGAGGAATTGCCCCTACTAGGACGTGGTGACGGCTGTCAAAACGTTACCCCTCCCGGCCAGAGGCCTGACCTGTTACCCACTTACCAGACTGGGTAGAACCCAGGGCACAGCTCAGGCTTGGAATTATAGTAATTCCTTCTGAGGGAAACGGCTAAGCTTCGATGGAAACTTAGACTTGTCAGAACCAGAAACTACCGCAACATAGGGCCTAGTTCCCTCAGGAACTGGCTCCCATATGAGGGCAGAAACCTGTCCTGGGTCCGTTCAAAGGGCCACTAGTAGTGGCGCGCCCTAATAGTGGATGGTCAGCAGACATCAGCTAAGATATCAAAGGAGTCGAACCCAGGGAACCGGGGTTGTGAGCCGACTCCAATAGATGGGAACAAGGCAAAACGTGTGACCCATACCAAAAGGGATTTAAAAGAGGAACCCAAACTTGGTGGGAACCTACCAACACGTGGATTTTATAGAAGTGCCCCAGGTGTGTGTGCACTTACCACACTTGTGGTTTTAACTGGAAGACGCCCAGGCATAGCGTGGGACGCTTACCGACATGATCGGATTTAAGGAGAGTGTTTTCCCAGAGGGTTTCACTATCAGCTCCATGCCGTCTGAAGAGACGGAAAGGGGATAACCCTGAAGGTGAGGGGATTGCCACACTAACCCTCCCCTGGACAGAAGCTCGCAAGCTATCTGTCAACAGAGAAGAACATGGAGCTGAGACCATCCTGCAATAGTGGACGACAGTGGAGGACAAAAATCCTGACCCTGATCCACAGGGAGAATCGCTTCTCCAGAAGGGGGCACTGCTGTCTTTTTAGGGAACCCTTAATGAAAAGGGGAAGCGTGCACAGCCCGGTCCACGCGACCTGTATGAAGGTCTGGCAATCTCACGAAGGTGGGTTGGCGCTCATAGAAGACCCTTCCCAGAAGGGGAGCTGCACAACCGAACAGGAGCGAATGCTCTCACTGTTACCCTTCATAGAGGGGAGCATACATCCAGAATAAAGGCTGGAGAGTAGAAACCTGAAGCATGAAGGTCAAGCTCCTACCCTGGGAAACAGGGAGGAGAACTTGGCCACCAAGGAGTGGTGCTCTTATAAGTGAACCCTGGAAAGGGGGCACGCCAACATCCTTGTAGCAGGTCCATAACTCTCAAAGGTCTGTCCCTGGTAGATTCCTACCCTCAGGAGGGAGGAAGCATTCAGTCCTGGGAAGTTGCTCTGAAGGAAACCCTGAATTAGGGGAGCTCAGGTCCGTTCCAGCAATCCTGCGCACAGGGAGGAACGTGAGCTCTTAACCTTAACAAACCCATTCCTCAGAAGGGGGAGCACTCAGTCCTGGGAAGTTGCTCTGAAGGAAACCCTGGATTAGGGGAGCTCAGGTCCGTTCCAGCAATCCTGCGCACAGGGAGGAACGTGAGCTCTTAACCTTAACAAACCCATTCCTCAGAAAGGGGAGCACTGTTTGCCTTGAAAGTTTCTGGGAAGCTCCGAAATGAATAAGGGCAGCTTCCTAGTTCAGACACTTCGTAAACCTTTCCTCAGAAAGGGAAGTGGAACTAGGCCTGGGGAGCGAGAATCGATCCTAAAGTGACGGCTTTCTAAGGTGTTAAACACCGAAGGATGCTCAAACCCTCTGTAGGGGAGACATTCGACAGCCTGGGTGTAGATCCTACATCAAGTGCTGCTTCAGCCCTCAGGCTTAGAATGAGGCGACTTGAAGAGAGTCTCAAAGTAGCGCTCAGATAAAAACCCCTTTCCTCAGAAAGGGGAGCGCACACCGAGAATCAAGACCCCAGCTGGAAAGCGTGTCACCAGGTGGTGCTCAAATAAAAAGCCTTTTCCGCAGAAAAGGGAGCAACCAAACCTGCTCCGAGTCCGCAGCGAGCACTCCGGACTGCTGGTACTCCTATGTAAGTGAACACCTGTCTCAACAGGTGTAGACACTCAGTTTCCATAGAAACCGTATTTAGGAGAGGACACGAAGCGGATCCTCGCACGCAGGCCGTCTGCAACAGAGTTAAACATACTAGTGCAATCTTAAATATAAATATCTTAAGATGCTTACCTAGGGAGAAAGGAAAAATTTCCTTTTGCTCGTTTAACCACTGAAGGGAGAAGCCCGATTGTGCTGGAACGAGTGTTGTGTAGACGGACACCACCATACAACCGGAAGGGAGGGGTGCTCCGTTGAGATGTTTCCACATTCCTTTTCTGAGGGAAAAACACAACACGCAACCCAAACCCTGCAGGCAACACGCCTATCCAGCCATAAGGGGGGCGTAACTAGGGAGTTATGCTCCTGTCTCAACAGGACATAAGTCTACACTAGGCCTGCAAAGGACAGCATAAACATACCAAGGGCAAACCTAAGAAAAACTTAGGGAGCTTACCTTGAAGAGGACAGAGGTCCTATGTGTAATATATGCTGTAAGGGTTGATTTACCGCACAGCCTGTGGAGTGGAGAGGGCAAACACTGCCGTAACCTTAATCCATAGGATCAGAGGGGGCGTCTGCCGTAGACTCGTCGTATTTCTTCTGTGAATAGAGAAAAACATACACAGGTCTGAGACAGTATGAAGTTCCTTCACGTAAAAAATGGATCATACTCACCCATTTAAAAGCATCCTGTTTCATAGAAAGAGGCGGGGTTTTTTTTTTTTTTTTCAGAGACCGCCTGATTCCAGACCGTCCGAAAATTAGGGTTCTATACAGGTAGAACCCCCAAAGGACATCATGGGTCCGGGGAGTGCAGGAAGCTTAAATGGAGACAGGGGAATTAATATGGCGACCCGACTGGACCGAGGGAAGGAGAGGTATTACTCT
>NC_133367.1:23516290-23538369 GCF_049309525.1 Garra rufa | reverse complement strand
CCTTCTGTTCTCTGTGTTGTCGTGTGCCTTGTGTGTGTGTGATGAAGGTGCTACTGGCAAATGTAACGCAAGTAACTAGCTCGGGAAAATTGTAATAATATTACAATTTTCAGACGAGTAATGCCTTACACTACTAGTTACTGAAAAAAGTAATATTATTACAAAGTAACGCGTTACACCCAACACTGCTGATGACTGCTTTTCTAATCTTGGGGAGTAACGTTACAACGCGAGATTCACCAAACGCTTGGTTTTAAAAAATGGATCAGTGCCCAGTTTATTTGGACCGGCTTGCTCCTCTGAACTCCTACCTGTAAGTATGATTAATAATTGTATTTTCTAGCGATCGTTCAAAATACGTCTTTGTGTACGTTGGTGTGTAACAACCCAGCACATGTCTTGGTAACCGGCTAACTTGCGTTTCTGTAGTTCTGTTGTTTAGCTGTGAGTGCAATGTAGTCTAAAAAGTCTTGTGATTGATGCAGCTTGACTGTCTGTCTGCCTTATTAGTTTAAGTAATGATAATGATAAACGATGGCTTAACGCAGTGTTATGGGTTGTACGTTACAGTGTTGAAGTTCACAACGTAGAGGTGTGCCCGGTTCGCTTACAAAAGCAAATTGCAAACACTTTCCACAGTTATAATATGACACCCACTGAGAAACGTCCTGCTCCAGTCGTGCTTGCAAAACAGTTTCTTGTCGATGTGCCACTTCAACCGTTTCATCGTCAGACTCCGGCTCGAATTGATAGGGTAAAATCGAGGCTATCTTTTCTATGCATTAACCCCCTGGGGCCGACGGTCACGCCGGCGTGACCAACCTACTTTTTTTAAGATCAGCGCAAAAGACACTAAAAATGCTCTGTCGGTTTAAGTCATACACATTAGAGATATACATCAATGGAAACTGTAAAGCGTGTACTTTTATTTGGGCACACTCAAAAGAACAGCAGAAAGTTGTGTTTTTTTATTTAGAATAAAGAAAACAAACAGGGTGATTTCTGTTTTCTCTGTCTCCGTGAACTGCTTTTAGAAATGCGTCACTTATATCATTCAAACACGGTGAATATTTAGCACACAAACATAAAAGTGGTATCTACTGAAAGCTTGAGATTTATGCTTTTAAACAAAGTAGGTTTTATCAAAAACAAATAATCTGTGATAAATTAATCTATATGAAACCAAGGAGATGTCTAGTCTATCCAGTTCCAACTAATTATCTCTAATGTGACCGCGCCCACTATCGCGAAATCTTTTGCCATGCAAATTAGCCATGTGCTACTAGCGAGGCAAGGACTGGATTATCTGTACGCGAGGAAACTCCCACATCACCGCAACAAAGCAACATGACTTCAAGTTCATCTTGGTTACAGTTTGTTACTGAATGAAGACATGCTGTGAGGAATAAGACTTATATGTACCTCAATCCTAAGAAGGACGCGATGCGACGCAAACCCAGCAGGAGGAGACATTTACATGAGTAAGTTTTACTTTCATTTTCCTACTAGCTTTCGCTGTTATTTACTTTGACAAAACATGTACACATTTTACTAGTTAGACTTATTCCAAACTAAAATTCCTGACTTTATCAAATGAAACATTATGAAGTAGGCTACGTTTGATTGCATTGCATCTCTTACAATGGCAGGATATTTATAATGTTCTAGAAAAACGATGTGATTATGACTGTGAGATGCATTTATGACGATATCTTTATGAATGTAGAATCATACTTTATTTATTTATTTTATTGTATAACAGTGTAAAAGTAATATGAGTGCTTACACTGAATGTGTGTTTACATCACGTTTATTAGTAATATAGTGCTAAACGATAATTATTAGTTTCTTAGATATTACATGTCCTTTTTTTTTACATTAGTACAAATTCTAGAGTATAGACTGTATTCTGACAGATGATCCTGATATGATTTTTGGTTTGTTTTGTTTTTGTAGTGATCTCAAACCTGCTCAAAAGATGAATCCTGCCCTCTTTCCCTTGAGTCCCTTCAAACTGTTTTCCTCTGAGAGCACTAGAAACTTGAGATGTTCAACTACACTGATATTCTAGTGTAAAACAAGTTTTTGACTTTTTTGTATTTTTTTAAGGGCACACAAAATAGCAGGTAAGATTTGTTTCATTTGTTGAACAGAATTCAGAAGAAGTTTTCAGAAATGCCACAAAGTCTGTGCACATCTGTGTGGTAAGATGAGGGAGCTCAATAATGTGTCTTTGACCTTCATTATGTATGTTTTGTTTATACAGTGATAGTAAATAAAATAAAAATAATCTAAAACTCCATTCTCTGAATCTTCTCACATTGTTTCCTATAGTCAAGTCAGACATTGATGGGGCCATTAGGGAGGGCCCTTTTGTCTTTCAGGTGTGAATTGCTAAATATTCATGGGCCATTGCCACACCTATGAATAATCCCTTTCGATCACAAAACATGTTTTCTAAAATTTAAATCAATATATTGTTTTCTCTGAACGAGTGAACGAGATGATTTTCACATCATTTGGTTGAAAAAATTCTAGCCTATGACATCCAATTATCTAAAGTCTTGTAAAGAAATGTCCTGTATGTGCTTCATGGCCTTATTTCAGTGACTTCAAAACTTTAGATTTTCAATAACCACGCATAAACATAGTTTTCTCAAAAACACAAACATGCACATTAATGTTGCTTGCATATTATTGTAGCCCAATATGTGCTGATTACAATGTAATCTGACTTTAACCATTCATATGTTTTTAAGATACTGAAAAAAGCACAAATGTCAGGGCATGTCAAAACTTCTTCAGGGCCCCAAAACACCTCAGGCCCCAGAGGGTTAACAGGTCTCCGCAGCTGTCATTCAGTTATGCCAATGGGCGTTTCGTTTTGCGCTGAAGCGGTAGACCAATCCAAAAGGACTGCACCATCTGACCAATCACAGCGGTGAGGGCTCACTGAAAGGAGGGGTTTAGAGAGACTGATTCTTCGAACTGCTTCAAACGAGTCGTTTACGAATCATTTAGAAACGGGGTAAAAATAAATCTAATTTTGGAGAAAACTAAAGTGTTTTTTGAACTTGCATACATGTAAACCTGTTTTAAGAGACTATTACAACAATATTAACTACCTTTAAAATGGCATAATAGGGGCACTTTAAAGTTACTTTTATTCAACCAAGAAATGACACAGATGTCTCCCAGAAGATAATAAGATGATGTACAAGAAGTAACATTGTGGAAAAAATTATAACGTTGGACAACAAAAAGTGGCATGTCCAAAATTATTCATACCCTTCTCAATAATCAACAGAAAACCCCTTTTTTTTTTGGCTATTACAGCAATCAAACACTTCCTGTAATTGCTGATCAGCTTTTTGCATGTCTCCACTGGTATTTTTGCCCATTCATCTTTAGCGATGAGCCCCAACTCTTTCAGGTTGAAGGGTCTCCTTGGCCTTGTCTTGTATTTTTTAATAATACTTCGCACTGTAGCCACTGAAACTCTAAAACATTTAGATATGGTCTTATAGCCCTTTCCTGACTTTTGAGCAGCCACAATGCGCAGCCGCAGGTCCTCAGTGAGCTCCTTTGTCTTAGCTATGACTGTCCACAAACCAACCGCAGAGAGCTTCTGTTTTTCACCTGTTGAGTTGATTAAAACACTTGAATCAGGGTAATTAGGATGCTTTACAACAGCTTGGACTATTTGGAATGGTATAGAACTTGGATTTTCCCATAGACTGTGACAGTTTGCAAAGGGTATGAATAATTTTGGACATGACACTTTTTGTTCAAATGTATATAAAGCCTAAAAAAAATTTCCACAATGATGCCTCTTCTAAGTCGTCTTATTATCTTTTGGGAGAAGCCTATGTCAAAAAAAACAAACAAACAAAAAAAAAACTACTGGATGAATAAAAGTAATTTTAAGTCAGAATTCACCAGGGGTATGAATAATTTCAGGCTGGACTGTATATATATATATATATATATATATATATATATATATATATATATATATATATATATATATATATATATATATATATATAAAGACACAAAGTTACTATAATATATATATAGTTACAATTATGTTCACAAAGTAGCAAACATGCTAGCACCATGTTAATCATGCAAGAAACATGCTAGCGACATGATGGCACCATGCTAATCATGCTATAAACATGCTAACAGCCTGCTAACAACATGCTAATTATGTTAGAAACATCCTGGCGTGTTAATCTTGATAAAACATAGCAACATGCTAATCATGCTAAAACAAGTTTACAACATGTTAATCATCCTAAAAACTTTCACAGAATGCTAATCATGCTAGAAACATGTCGGCAGCATGGTAATCATGCTAGAAACATGCTAGCAACATGCTAGAAACATCCTAACAACATATTAATAATGCTAAAACATTGTAGCAACATGTTAGCAACATGACGATAACGCTAGAAACAATATTCTAATCATGCTATTAACATGCTAGCAGAATGTTAATCATGAAAGAAACATGCTAGCAACATGCCAATCATGCTAAAAACATGTTTGCAAAATGTTAATCATACTAGAAACATGCTGGCAGCATGCTAACATCATGCTAATCATGTTAACCATGTTAACCAATCATGTCACATCATGTCAGCACTGGCTAAATTATGGTAGCAAGACGCTACATAGGGTTTTTTGGTAAAAGTTAAAACATTTTATAAAATTAATTAAATCATGATTTTTTTTTTTTTTTTTTTACAATGCTAAACCAATAAACATGTTTAAAACCTGATTTCTACTCATATGGGACACATCTTGGTCTTATATAAAAAAAGCAAAACAGTCCTGCCCGCTGACAGCCCCAGGATATTTACCCGAAATATAACAGAATTTATCTTCTCACGTAGTTCATACCTATCAATTCACCAAAAACTTCTGAAATTCTGTCTAATTATAAGGCTTCAAAATCTCCTTTCCCTTGGAAGTCAGGACGTTTTATCTCCTGAGCGCTGAAGGTGAGGCATTTCAAACAGACTTGATGTCTTTAGCTGATGATCCCCTGGTTTTGAATCAGCTGTTTCACTCTTAAACAGATTAACGTCAATCCACAAACGATGAAAAATGGCCACCGTGATCCCACAACCCTTTCTTGACAGAGTTATGCGCTAGGTCAAAGGAAATTAAATGATGAAAGCAAGAGGGGCACTCGGGCAAGTGCTTCATTGAGTTTCTTTATGTGAGAGAAAGACACTGAAATTGAAACACTGTCTCTGCTCTCTGCAAAAAAAGAATATGTTTTTAGCAATGTAACTATGGCCTACGGCTGTTTGTTGTCAATCGTTTTTTCAGTACAGACTATATGAAATCAAAGCTGACCTGAAGTACTTTCTTATTGTGCGCAATCCATCAGTGCACTTTATTCTAGATTATATAACATTTCGCTAAACATGTTTTCCACCACTAAAATGGCTTTTCTTTTAACGTTATTCTTTGCCCCTGTTTTGGTGAGTTATCATGAACATGATTAAAAAAACATTGATTTATCTAACAACTAACAATGAACAACTGTATTTATTAGCTTGAGTTAACAAAGATGTAAAGACATCGTAAAAAATGTACTGCGTATTGTTAATGTTAAAGAAGAAGTTCACTTCCAGAACAAAAATTTCCAGATAATTTACACACCCCTTGTCATCCAAGATGGTAATGTATTTTTTCTGTAGAAGTCCACTATATGGAGAACATTCCTGAAATGTTTTTTTCTCAAAAAACATAATTTATTTACGACTGAAGAAAGAAAGACATGAAGAAAGAAAGACTGTGTGTGGACCCTCTAAAATGATCACTCATTTCAAATTGTTTTAATATATAATTGTACTTGTAATCACTTACAGGTGCATCTCAATAAATTAGAATGTTGTGGAAAAGTTCATTTATTTCAGTAATTTAACTTGTGAAACTTGTGTTTTAAATAAATTCATTGCACACAGACTGAAGTAGTTTATTTAATTGTGATGATTTGGCTCACATTTAACAAAAACCCACCAATTCACTATCTCAACAAATTAGAATTAGAATACTTAGAATTAGAATACTCATTAGAATACTCAAATTAGAATACTTTAATAAAAAGCACAGCAAATAAAAAACATGAACAACAAAAACAGCAAACTAAACAAAAAAACGGAAAATTAAAAAAATAAATAAAAATAAACAAAACGAAAAAGCAAAACAAAAAAAAAAAACCAGAAAAATGAAACAAAACAAAGAACAGAACAAAAAAGTGCAAACAAAAAATAAGAAAAAGTAAAACAAAAAAACAACAGAGCAAGCAAAATAAAAACACAGCAAACAAAACATGAACAGAACAAAAACAGAGCAAACTAAACAAAAAATAGCAAAATGAAACAAAAAAAGCAAAAGCAAAACTAACCAAAAAAAATTAACATAAAAGCTAACAAAAAACAGCAAAATAAATCAAAAAATGAAACAAAACAAAGAACAGAACAAAAAGTGCAAACAAAAATAACAAAAAGTAAAACAAAAAACAACAAAGCAAACAAAATAAGAAAAACACAGCAAACAAAACATGAACAGAACAAAAACAGAGCAAACAAAAAAAACGCAAAATGAAACAAAAAAATTAACAAAACAAAAAAGCAAAACAAAAAAAATGAAGAATTTAACAAAACAGAGAACAGAACAAAAAAAGTGCAAACAAAAAATAAAAAGTAAAACAAAAAACAACAGAGCAAGTGAAACAACAAAAACACAGCCAACAAAACATGAACAGAACAAAAAGAAAGCAAGCAAAACAAAAGACAGAACAGAAATAGAAAAAAAACAGCAAAACAAAACAAAAATTTAAATGAACAAAATGAAAAAGCAAACAAAACAAAAAGCACAGGAAACAAAAAAAACTGAACAAAAAGCAAGCAAGCAAAACAAAAGACAGAACAGAAACAGAAAAAAAAAACAGAAAAACGAAACTAGTGGAGTGATAATAAAAACTTAAAACTATAATAAAATAAATTTTATTACATTTGAGCACAGATTTAATGATCCAGAAATATTCTTATAATAACCTAAAATGTTTTCACTTTTTTAGGTCTATTCAAAGTCACTTAGAAATAAGCCACATTACAGAAGCTAAATGAGTTGTGAACACCATTGTACATTTGCTCATTTTATCCAGCAAAAATGAGGAACATCGCAAGCTATTTAAAATTTGATGCCATCTTTATTGTCAATACGGTTTCCGCCGCTCGGTTTTCCTCATCTGCTTTGCATAAAAACACCTGCTAAATGAATAACCATAAACGTCACAAAAAAATCTTTAGGATTTGCACCAAAAGCCAACCGTGACTCAGAAGCAACATGTAAGATGACAGCGCAAATTCTTATCTGTCTTTGGCCGAGTCTCAAAACCCGCAGAGCTGCAACAATCAGCAAGCACAGCTGCGACATCAAAAGTCGTGAGTCATCAAAGTTCAAGAAAAAACCTCTGTCAGAACATGAATAGTGTTGCGATCCAAGCCCTTTGAAAACAACAATCTCCCTCAATTGATTTGTAATTGCAGTGTACTAAAACAGCCCCACAATTAAGCCTTAACAAAAACCCCGGGGCCCACATTCAGCATAAAAACTGTTCCTTATCATTCATATGCCGCCGTTCACGAACCATTTATACTGTCTATCACCACACTAATTAAATAGCTCCATTATTTGCTTGGTTATAATTAACCTTACTAAATCAATGCTGATTAAAACTGCCTTCACTCACCCATCACTGCTAATGCCGTGGCTTTCCGGAGCTCTTTCTTCAAGCTGTCAATCACGTCCAGGCCACTCCCATCCAGGTTACACCTATTAATGGTTCCGTTTCCAGAACTGATCCAGTACAGCTTGTTAGCCGAGTAGTCGATTGACAGCCCTGAAAAGCACAATTTGATTTTTTTGGTGAAGTATTGCTTTAACTGGATACTCGAGAGAAAATAAAATTATCCCAAACTTCATTACTTGACCTTATCTTATCCCAAGAGATGTTTCTGTTAAACACGGCTGATTTAAATAACAAATAATTGAACACTGTTTCATTCGAATATCATCACACATTTGAAATCTGCAATTTCCCCCTCAAGCAAAGCGTGTTTATTTGCGGCACAGCATAAATAGTGTTCAACAAGAGTTTAAAAGGTTGGTTTCTCTTTTTATTTCCTTCATCCGCAATAATCCCTTGTTCACATCATAGCAATAACCGCTGTTATTTAAGATTTGTCTCAGGCCGTAATCACACGTACTGTGTGTCAGGGAGATTTTGCTTTAATTATGAGTTGAAGGGGGGATCACGAACAGCTCAGAAAGCTCTAACAATACCTAGGGCTACTACTCAGACCAAATTACTACAGATATAATGATTTCAACAGACATGGCCTTGAGGAGGAGGAGGAATGAGTAAATGGTGCTGGTATTCTCATATGTAATTACAGTAAATGCATGTACATGAGGCCGTGTAATCTGGCTAATGTTAAATAGATTGTGTGAAACAAAAGAGCAGATTTATCAAATGGTTTTGCAAGTGAAAACAAAAGTAATACAAGCAATAAAGGAAAGAAAGGCATGTAAAAAAATGTTTCTAACGACATACTATATGCAGTTTGTGAATGAAAAACAAAGCAAAACAGACAAAGGCAATGCATAGAAAAACAAAACCAAGCAAAAGAAATCCAAGAGAAAAGTTAAGCTAAACAGATGAAAGCAATAATGAAAAATAAATAAATAAATAAATAGAAACAAAAGCAACACAAAACAGACAAGAGAAAAAGATAAAAAGATAAGAAAAGCAAAACAAAACAGACAAAAGCAAAGCAACAACAACTTAAACTAAACAAAAAAGCATTGCAAATAGACTAAAGCAAAACTAAATGAAGAAAAGACAAAATAAAGCAATGCAAAACAGACAAAAGCAAAGCAAAGACAAGCTAAACTAAACAAATAAGTAATACAAAAAGCAATGCAAACAGACTGAAGCAGAGCAAAATGAAGCAAACAAAAGTTAAACAAAACTAAACTAGCTAAACTAAGCAAAAAAGCACTGCAAACAGACTAAAGCAAAACTAAATGAAGCGAAGACAAAATAAAGCAATGCAAAACAGACAAAACCAAAGCAAAGACAAGCTAAACTAAACAAATAAGTAATACAAAAAGCAATTCAAACAGACTAAACAAAGCAAAATAAAGCAAACAAAAGCAGAACAAAAGCAAAGCTAAATTAACACTAAACAGAAAAACAAAGCAAAGCAACTGGCAGAAAAAAGCAATGCAAAACAGACAAAAGCAAAGCAACGACAAACTAAACTAAACAAAAAAGTGCAAAACAGACTAAAGCAAAACAAAACAGAAGTAAAGCAAAGAAAAACAAAGCAAAACAGAAAGCAAAGCAGAAGGCAAAACACAAGCTAAACTAAACAAAAAAGCAATGCAAAAAGCAATGCAAACAGACTGAAGCAGAGCAAAATGAAGCAAACAAAAGTTAAACAAAACTAAACTAGCTAAACTAAGCGAAAAAGCACTGCAAATAGACTAAAGCAAAACTAAATGAAGCGAAGACAAAATAAAGCAATGCAAAACAGACAAAAGCAAAGCAAAGACAAACTAAACTAAACAAATAAGTAATACGAAAAGCAATTCAAACAGACTAAAACCAGGCAAAACAAAGCAAAATAAAGCGAACAAAAGCAGAACAAAAGCAAAGCTAAATTAACACAAAAAAACACAACAAAAGCAATATAAAACAGACAGTTTAGCTAATCATTGCTTTGCTTTTGTCTGTTTTGCAATGTTTTTTTTTTCGTTTTGCAAAGCAAAATGAAACAAACTAAAGCAAAGAAAAACAATCGATGCAAAACAGAAAAGCAAAACAAAGCAAAACAGATGAAAGCAAAACAAAAAAGCACTGCAAAACAGATGAAAGCAAAGTGAAATAAAGCAAACAAAAGCAAAATAAAAAATAGCAAAGCAAAATCAATGCAAAACAGACAAAAGCAAAGCAATGACAAGCTAATCTAAAAGTTTTGTTTTGCTTTTGTTTGCTTCATTTTGCTTTGTTTTATTTTTTTTGCATTGCTTTTTCCATTGCTTTTTTGTTTAGCTTGTCATTGCTTTGCAATGTTTTTGTTTGTTTTGCAAAGCAAAATGAAAAAAAAAATCAAAACAAAAGCAATGCAAAACAGACAAAAGCAAAGCGAAATTAAGCAAAGAAAAGCAAAACAAAACAAAGCAGAGCGAACCTAGACAAAACAGACAAAGGCAAAGCAAAGTTACCTGAATATAAAATAAAAATTTCAGATTCATGTAAAAAAGAAAAACAAAAAGAAGATTACTTGACCTAAAATATACATATATACATATATATATATATATATATATATATATATATATATATATATATAAACAAATGTAAAATTGTAATTAAAATATATTAGTGTCACAATAATAGCAAAATAACACCATTTTGGGTGAAAGTCTTCACTATATCACAATGCATTCTGTGACTGCCTTCTCCACAGGTGACATATGCTTTAGATTCTGATTTCCAAAAGAAACTATCAAAAAAATAAGTCTTAAGCATTCATGCCTTAAAATACAGTCTAAGTACGTAGCTCACTACTGTAGATTTTGTAACGTCTATTTACCAACGGGCTCCTTCTGGTTCTGGTGCAAAATCTTGATGTTGCTGCCATCCATACTGGCCATATTTATAGTGCTCCCGTCCATCCAAAACATCTTCCTGTAGACCACAACAAAACAAGGATCACTCAGAGAGATGGATGAGTCTTGGAGATGAAGAATGGGACTCTTTTCTGTTGAAGGAACGCGACCCGCGTGAAGGTCGGGAAGGTAGAAAAGAACTTTATCTTCACAATCACCACAGAGCACAAAACAATCAAATAAAGCTGTCTCTATCTCCCTCATACATCTTGATGGCGCACATGAACCTACGTGACAGATGACTTTCGAAAATGTCGACGGGGTCAGAAGCTAAAGCGAGAAGACGGCTTTGACACGAGGGCCAAAGATCACTAGAGATATCAGGGAGCCAAAGAAAGCAACGCGCGCACTGTACCGTGCTTAAGATCCGTCACTGGATTACAGAATCGCGTTATATTAAATCTTGTGTAAACAATTGCGAGGAACTGGCTCCGTTTTTAATTAGCTTGCATGCTTGGAATCATAATGTATGCTAATTAAAGAGCTGTCATTGACCAGCCCAACAAGGGTAAGATAAATGCGCCTTTTCTGATTGGCTGACAACCAGTTTGGCGTCGTTAAAGAGTTTTCACGGCTACAACAATTTGTCAGTCTTAATCAACTCCACCAAAATGACTCTAATAACTTTAGTTAATTGCGCACGCTGAATATAAACAGAGACCTGTTCAGTAATTAGCTTCGTAAGTGATGTATCTCACACGCAGCTTTGACGGTAACAAAAGGTGACAATTGGACGGAAGTGTGCAATTACTTATTAATAAATGGCATAGCGATCTTTTGCGACACGCGGCCCGTGAGTTGTCCATTATGGATACGGCCAATTGTTTGTGTGGTTTTTGAGACGTTACCCTTTAGATGGATGCAGGACGAGGCACTTGGGTTTGTCCATGCCGTGAACGACGGTGGTTTTGAGAGATCCGTCAAGGCGAGCGACGTTAATGTGGGTCTCGTCGTTGTCTGAGCTCATCCAGTACATGTTTCTCGACAGCCAATCGATAGCCAGGCCACGGACATTGGATAGGTCTGGAAATACAGATGGTAATAATAAATAGTGAGCATTTTGTAACACACAAAAGAAAGTAGAGATTTAATAAATTCAGTTATATAATAATCCTTTTTTTTTTTTTGTATAGTACCTTTTATTAAAACAAGGCTGACAAAAAAATAAAAGCAAACATTGTACCAAAAAAAGTAAAAAAAAAGAAAAGAAAAGTATAATTATAATTAATATTATATTGCATATACATTTCCTTTATCGCCTTTCATTTAATGTTACAAATAATTAATAATTATATTTTTTTGTACTGCACCTTGCATAATGTTTTGAGATTAAAAAAGTCAAGCAAATATATAAATATATAAATAAATAAATATACAAGTGAATACAAAGGAAATTAATATAATATAATGCATTATGATATTATATTTGATTTCTATATTTCTATAATTTATAAATGTGTTTAAAAATATAAGATGAAACAAATAATAATATAATATAATATAATATAACATAACATAATATAAATTTCCTTTATAACTTCATAAAAGGAGTTAAAACTAGACAGACAAATAAATAAATAAATAAATAAAATAAAAAATATAAATAATATAATTCAATATAATATAAGCAATGAATAATCTGCATATTTAGTCACAATAATAAAACAAGCCATAATAGAATAGAATAGAATAGAACAGAATAGAATTTAAATTTCCTTTATCACTTCATAAAATTAGTAAAAAAAAGACAGACAAAAATAAAATATAATTCAATATCATTTAAGCAATGAATAATCTGCATATTTAGTCACAATAATAAAACAAGCTATAATATAATATAATATAATATAATAAATATAATATAATATAATATAATATAATATAATATAATATAATATAATATAATATAATAATATTTACAATTTATATTTTATGATAAAAATAAAAGAAAAGAAAAGAATTTATTAAATAAAAAAATTAAATAAAATAGAGGAATAATATAATATAATTTATATGTTTTGAACAGCAACTTCCATAATGTTTTATCAAAATAAAATAAAATAAAATAAAATAAAAATAGAAAATAAAATAGAAAAGGAATAATATAATATAATATAATATAATATTTACAATTAATATGTTTTGTACAGCAACTTTCAAAATACAAAGGATAAAATAAAATAAAATAAAATATAAAATGAATAATATAACATCATCCAATATAATATTTATAATTCATATTTTTTGTAATGTTTTATCAAAATACAAAGGCATTCAATTAAAATAAAAGGAATAATATAATATATTATGTTATAATAATATAATGTAATATAATATAACATAACAATATTGTATTCATAATTTATATATTTACATTATATTATATTACATTATATAACAATACTGTATTAAAAATGTACATTTTTATATTATTTTATGATTTATACTTACATTATAATTTATAAATGTGTTAAAAACATGCAAAAATAAGAGTAAATAAATAGCAATAATATAATACAATATTCTGCATATTTATTTATGCCAATAAAACAAGCTGCTTATTGCAAATACTTACAAAAACAAATAAATAAAACGTAAATAAATAAATAATGTAATGTCTAATTTATGTATAATTTATAAATGTGTTAAAAACAGGCAAAACATAAGAGTAAATATTATATAATAATATAACAAGCTACTCATTGCAAATACTTGCAGATCACTGCAACCAAAATGACAACAATATTGCAAAAAAAAAGGTATAATTTAATAAAAGGTTTTCTTTGTAAAGACACGTTTGACTCTTCTATCAATAAGTGATGAAAAACAAAAAGCATTTTTAACTGTGTAAGATTATAACTGTCCAAATGGACCTTGACGTACCTCCAGACAGGACGGTTTCGAGTTTGGTTCCGTTAATAAACGCCCGTTTTATCGTTCGGGTCTTCACATCGGCCCAATAAATCCTCTCGTCTACAGCGTCGTAATCCATGGCCGTTACGTCATCGATATCGGGTACGGTGAGGGCCATGATAACATTGAGGTACGGGTTGTCAATGTCCACTCCTCGAATCTCAGATCTCCGAGCGTACAACAGAAACTTCTTGACACCTGTTCACAGGCACATAAATATACAATCAGTTCAAATTCACACTCAATTGAATTCCGTTTTTCTCTCTAGTATCTCCGGGAGTGAAAAATATGACCTAAATCAGTTAGCGGGACAAATATAATAAGGGGAATTGAGTGTCCTTACAAAGGCAGCGCTATAAAGACATAAAGCTCAAAGGACTCATACTGTAAATTCTCCTTTCTTGACCTCCAGAGAGATCTCTGGGGCGGCCGCTACAGAGAGATCTCCATTTCAGTCTGTAATGAGTTTAGGTAGGTCGCGCAAGTCTCCTGATACACGCTATAATTATTCCAATATCAGACATTCTGCTTTCTATCAGCTCCATTCAATTGTGGATAGCTCTTTTTTAGGAGGAAACCTAGATTGTAATTCACAACTCGGGCCTCATTGAAGCATCAGTGTGCGGGAACAATTCTTGCACAAAATGTTTGCTCCAAATATCAGTTTTATGCATTAGATCTCAAAACGTAAAAAGACCTTTTGCTATATTGTAGTGTGTAAATCTTGTTTTATTTATTTAATATTAAATCAAACACCAATTTTTGACAAAAACTAGACAAATACCTATTTTTTACCTATTTTTAAAACAATGAGTTTATAAAAAAATAAGAGTTATTCAAATACATATATATAATAATACACACACATAAATTAATATATGTAAAACAATTTTTTAAGAACTACAGCTCCATAAAATGCAGCTCAAAGTGCATCAAATAAATAAAACATGAAACAAATAAAATAAAATAAAAAACAGTAAAGAATAACAACAGCTTCAAATTAAGGACAAAATATAGCACATTATAAAATACAAAAAAAGTATATTGTCACATAAAGCAAAATAAATAAAGAATTTTATTTTCATAATTTTGATTTTTTTTCTCAAAATATTTTGACTTTATTTTCAAAATTTTGACTTTATTCTTAAAATATTTTGACTTTATTCTTGTAGTTTTCGACTTTATTCTCAATATATTTAGACGGTATTCTCGTATTGCTGACTTTTTTGTTATTTTGACTTCTTTCTCAAAATATTTTGACTTTATTCTCGTAATTTTGAATTTATTCTCAAAATATTTTGACTTTATTCTCGTATTGCTACGATTTTATTTTCATAATTTTGACTTTTTTCTCAAAATATTTTGACTTTATTTTCAAAATTTTGACTTTATTCTTAAAATATTTAGACTTTATTCTTGTAATTTTGACTTTATTCTCATAATTTTGACTATATTCTTAAAATATTTTGACTTTATTCTTGTCATTTCGACTTTATTCTCAAAATATTTAGACGTTATTCTCGTATTGCTACGACTTTTTCGTTATTTTGACTTTTTCTCAAAATATTTTAACTTTATTCTCGTCATTTTGAATTTATTCTCAAAATATTTAGACTTAATTCTCCTATTGCTACTATTTACTTTATTTTTGTATTTTTGACTTTGTTCTTAAAATATATTTTGACTTTATTCTCATAATTTTGACTTTATGCTCAACATATTTGGACTTAGTCTCGTAATTTTAAATTTATTTTAAAAATATTTGCTACTTTATTCTCGTATTGCAACTTTATTTTCGTAATTTTTACTTTATTTTTAAAACATTTAGATTATTTTCATAATTTTTACTTTATTCTCAAAATATTTTGACTTCATTCTCGTAATTTTTAATTTATTCTCAAAATATTTTGACCTTATTCTCGTATTGCTATGATTTTATTTTTGTAATTTTGACTTTTTTTCTCAAAATATTTTGACTTTATTCTCAAATTATTTCGCATTATTTTCATATTGCTACGACTTCTCCGTAATTTTGTCTTTTTTCTCAAAATATTTCGACTTTATTCTCAGAATTTTGAATTTATTCTCAAAATATTTAGACTTAATTCTCGTATTGCTACTATTTACTATATTTTTGTATTTTTGACTTTGTTCTTAAAATATATTTTGACTTTATTCTCATAATTTTGACTTTATGCTCAACATATTTGGACTTAGTCTCGTAATTTTAAATTTATTTTAAAAAATATTTGCTACTTTATTCTCGTATTGCAACTTTATTTTCGTAATTTTTACTTTATTTTTTAAAACATTTAGACTATTTTCATAATTTTTACTTTATTCTCAAAATGTTTAGACTTTATTCTCATATTGCTACAACTTTATCCGCGTAATGTTACAACTTTATTTTCATAATGTTGACTTAATTCTCAAAATATTTCAAATTTGTTATCGTAATTTTGACTTTGTTCTCAAAATATTGTGACTTCATTCTCATAATTTTGAGTTTATTCTCAAAATGTTTAGACTTTATTCTCGTATTGCTATGATTTTATTTTCGTAATTTTGACTTTTTTCTCAAAATATTTTGACTTTGTTCTTAAAATATTTTGACTTTATTCTCAAATTATTTCGCATTTTCGTATTGCTATGACTTCTCCGTAATTTTGACTTTTTTCTCAAAATATTTCGACTTGATTCTCGTATTGCTGCAACCTTATTTTTGTAATTTTGACTGTTCTTAAAATATATTTTGACTTTATTCTCATAATTTTGACTTTATTCTCAAAACATTTAGACTATTCTTGTGATTTTTACTTTATTCTCAAAATATTTCAACTTTATTTTCGGAATTTTGACTTTTTTCTCAAAATATTCAGACTTTATTTTCATTATTTTGATTTTATTCTCAAAATATTGACTTTATTCTCATATTCCTACTTTATTCTTGTAATTTTGACTTTTCTCAATATTCTTGTATTTTTGACTTCATTCTCAAAACATTTTGACTTTATTTTCATAATCTTGACAATCATTTTTTTAATGTGGCACTAAAGCATATTATTATTATTGCCATTATTATAAAATACAATCAGTGTGTGGGCCATATAAAATACAACAACCTAATACTTTAAGCATGATTTGAATTTTCTAATATTCAAAACTCCAGAAACCACAGACTTTCGGTGTGTGGGACAAACACGTCTCTTGAAAAGGTGAGATCTACAGTCCAGCTGACAGACAAGTTGAACTCACCTTGGCAGGTTCGGTTGTTGGCCGACAGTTTCATGAGATGTGGACAGGAGCAAGACGCAGAACCATTATAATTTATAAGACAGAGGTGAGAACATGGGCCTCTTCCTTTGTTAGCGGCACACGGGTTAGGAGCTGAAAAAGATGTGAGAAGAGAAAACATTAATAAAAGAATATCTGAGCATACATTCTCCATACATCACATTAATATTTCATTCTCCTGATTTATCACCACAGCGACTTATTAGACGGCGATGCCTTTGATGATTATTTCCACGGGTCAAAGCCACAGGTCAACTTCAGAATTTTTAAATAATTTTTCAAGTCAAACTCAATTTCTTCAGCTTGTTATGCGAAGCGGCTTGAATCCATGCACATAGTCTCTAGAAAACCAAAAGCACTCTGCCTAACAAGTGGAAGATGTGGACGGTGTGCTGAGTAATTAGGCCCCTTATTCCCTACCCAACAATCCCTGGGTTTGTTCTTGCTCAGAGCAAGGTTGTTACTCCACAACTCTAAATGGGACCGTAAAACACACACGTAACTAAAAAATGCATAACAAGTCCATAAAACAGGGTTGTTTTGGGCCTAATGAATATAGTAATTTCTATGTCAGTCTCGCTAAGCTACTCTGACACGTGAAAACCGATAGCGATACGGGCTGGCCGCTTCAGACGCAGATGGGTAATGAAAACGGACACAGAACAGACATCCAGCGCTATAAACAAAATCCCAAAACAGCAAAGCAGGTGCTAAGCCACAGGAGAAAAACAGCTGAGAGCAGTAAGAGAAAAAAAAAAAAAAAAGGTCAGAAAAATTATTAGAAATGGTTCAAGCTAAAACTTGTTCATTTGATTAAAACCATTACATTTTTAGAGTAGTGCCTACTAACCCAAATTATTACTTGGGAATAAATAACAGAATGTTTAATTAAAAAAAAATAAAAAATAAAAATAAAAAATAAAAAACTAAATTGAAAAATTAAGTACCATGACATTTTTTTTTAGATTTAAAATGAAATAAAATAAAATATATAGAACACAATGCTTTAAAACCTTCATAAAGAAAAATATAAATAAATAAATCACTTTTTGCAGATCAAATGATTCAAATGAAGGACAACAAAAACAAATGAAAGTATACCAACAAAAAAAAAAAAAAAGCAGTAAAATAAACAGATAAAGTCAGAAAAATGATTAGAAATGGTTCACTCTAAAGCTCATTCATTTTACTAAAATTATTATTATTATTATTATTATTATTATTATAGAGTATTGCCTATCCAACTAAATGATTAGATGGGGAATAAAAAAAATAAAAATAAAAAATAAAAAAATAAAATAAAATAAAATAAAATGTCCAGAACACAATTCGTTAAAACCTTCCTAAATAAACAAACAGACAAATAAAAAAATCACTTTTGCAGATCAAATGATTCAAATGAAGGATATAATATAAAAACATTTAAATTAAAAAATAAACAATAAGTATAAAAACAAAAAAAGTCAAATAAATAAATAAATAAAGTCAGAAAAATTATTTTATTTAGTTTTAATGATGATGATGATGATGATGATGATGATGATGATGATATGACTTTATTGTCATACTAAAAAAAAAAAAAAAAAAAAATCATTTTCATTTTACATGGATCTTGTTTAGCTCTAGGACAGCCTGGTGTACTAAGGAATGTTTTAATTTCACTCGATTAAATCATAAAAAAGTTCCAGAACAAAATGTTTTTAAAACAAACAAACAAACAAACAATGTTTAATAATGTTTTTTTTTTAAGTAAAATAAAATATAAATATAAAAACAGATTAAACTAAATAAACAACAGTGAAATAAATAAATTAATAAATACTTTTTTTAGATCAAATGTTTCAAATAAAGGACAAAATAAATAAACTAAATAATAAAATATAAATATAAAAACAGCTTGAACAAAACCAACAACAGTGAAACAAATACATAAATTAATAAATACTTTTTTTTAGATCAAATGCTTCAAATGAAGGCCAAAATCTAAAAAAAAAAAAACATTAATAAAATAAAATCTAAACATAAAAAAGATTAAACAAAACCAACAACAGTGAAATAAATAAATTAATAAATACTTTTTTAGATCAAATGATTTGAATAAAGGACAAAAGAAGTAAATAAAGTAATAAAATAAAAATATAAATAAAAAACGGCTTAAACAAAACCAACAACAGTGAAATAAATAAAGTACTTTCTGATCAAATGCTTCAAATCAAAAACAAAATCTATTTAAAAAAAACATTTTAATAAAATAAAATAAACATAAAAAAATTAAACAAAACCAACAACAGTGAAATTAATAATTACATAAATAAATAAAGTACTTTCTGATCAAATGCTTCACATTAAAGGTAAAAATTTAAAAAACATTTTAATAAAATAAAATATAAAAATAAAAACAGGTAAAACAAAACCAAAAACTGCGAAAAAAATCAGATTAAATGCTTAAAATAGAAAAAAAAAATAATAAAATACTTTAAATAACATATATAGTTTCGTCAAAAGCTCATTCATTTTATTGTTTTAAATTATTGGTATTTATTTATTGCTGACTATTTACTTTAATAATGTACTTATTTTAAAAATTCTAAGACACATTTTTTTTGTAAAATAAAATTTTATTAAAAATAAAATAAAATAAAACACTTCAGAATAATCAAAATAACACACTCAATAACAACATGTTTTATTTATATACCACCTTTTAGACAGAAAAGGCAGTTGGAAATGCTTTCAATGCAATATAAAAACATCTATCAAAACAAATAAAGATAAGAAAAGCCCAGAAAGCAACAACACCAACACAGATGAAACAAAACCAAAAAATAAAAGCACACATTATCAACACAATAAACAAAATCACAAAACAAAGCCCCAGTCAAGCCACAGGACAAACACAGGCAAGAGCAGAAACAAAAGAAAGTTAGAAAAACGATAAACATAAACGGCTCAATCTACAAACTCAACAACACACATTTGGCTTAAAAAAACAGCCTTTTCTAAACTGTGAGGTACATTTCAAAACAACCCGGTTCAAAGCGAGAGACGACGAGTCTAAATATACAATTCTAAAAATGATTCCCTCCAGTTTCGCTTTCGTCAACTTTCATCATCATTTTCAAGGACTGTATACAGTTGAAGGTTGTACTTCAAATCGAATTTGATGAGGATAAAAAAAAAAAAAAAAAAAAAAAAACCCACAATCTCCCAAAAAGCCTTCACACATCTGTGCGGCGTATCGCTCCATCCATACTGCGGGTTTATAGCTGCCAATCACTATCTGGAACGCGGCGTGAACGTTTCCGCCAACCCATTATAAGTGTTTATCTGGAGTCATGAGTTAACAAAGAGCCTCTTAGCGCCATTAAGAGTGTAATTTAGCTTTGGTGGATGACGCCAAGCTGGATGTGTTGACAGAAGGCTGATTCTTCCGCATCTGGCAGACGCACACCCAAGGGAAAAGATGCTGGACGGCCATCATGGGCTGATTCAATTGTGTTTTATTTATGGGACGTTTTTTGGCTCTTCTTTTGGATTTTATTGCCCAAACGGTGAACAAATTCTATTAGGCCAATTATAAGTGGGTTACAGAAGGAGGGACAGATTTCAAGCGCATGTTCAGCGTTGACTGAACTGATGCACGCCACAAGAAATTACTCAGAGGTCATTAGGGACGGCTCTTTTGACTTAGTTTTGATGTAAGCAACCGTCCAAGACTGCCTTGCAAACAGAAAACAACTACATTGCAACCTCATTGCAGCCCATTAAAAAATCACTCAGAACACAGCAGTCACTGGTTTAGCGTTATGGTGTTGAGTTTTGGTATGAATGTGCAGTTACAGCCTTTTAGAAAATGCAAACAAACAAAAAAACCCAAATAAATAAAAATTTAAGAATTGCTATTTTACTATGAATATATACATTTTGCAGCATCTTCATTTCTTTGGAAAAAGTTTTTAAGAAGAAAACATACATAAATAAAATGAAATAAATATTGTTTTGGTGCGTGTTTTGGAACTGGAATCTTTGAAAAGCTTTTAAGAAGTAAAATAAAATTTAAATAAAATAAAACTTTCTTTTGTTTCTGTTTTCGGTTCTAATTGGAATGCTTGAAAGTGTATTTAGTTTTTAGAAGAAAAATAATAAATGAAATTAAATTAAACATTATTGTGTTTCTGTTTTTGGTTCTAATTGGAATGCTTGAAAGTGTATTTAGTTTTTAGGAAGGAAAATAATGGAAAATTAAATAAATAAATAAATAAAATAACCAAATATATATATTTTTTAAATAACTAAAACTATTCCTTGTTTCTGTTTTGTTTGGGTTCTAATTGTAATCTCTGAAAATGCATTTCATTTTTAGAAGAAAAAAATATATAACATTATTTTGTTTTTGTTTTTGGTTCTAATTGGAAACCATGAAAGTGCATTAAGTTTTTAAAAGGAAAATAAAAATAAAATAATAAAAAATTAAATAAAATATAAATAGAATAAACAATCTTTTTTTTTTCTGTTTTGGTACATGTTTTGGTTTTAATTGGAATCTCTAAAAGTGCATTTAGGAGGAAAAAATAAAATAAAATAAAATTAAATTAATTAAAACATTCTTTTGTTTATGTTTTCGGTTCACACTGGAAACCCTTGAAACTGCATTTAGTTTTTAGAAGGCAAAAAAAAATGAATACAATAAAATAACAATATATATATATATATATATATATATATATATATATATATATATATATATATATTTAAATAAACTATTCTTTGTTTCTGTTTTGGTATGTGTTTTGGTTCTAATTAGAATCTCTGAAAATGCATTTAGTTTTTTTACAAGAAAAAAAATGTAAAAATATAAAATAAAATAAAATAAAATAAAATAAAATAAAATAAAATAATAAAATAAAATAAAATAAAATAAAATAAAATAAAATAAAATAAAATAAAATAAAATAAAATTCTTTTTGTTTTGGTGCATGTTTTGGTCCTAATTGGAATCTTTGAAAGCACATTTGCTTTTTTAGGAGGAAAACAAAATTTAAATAAAATAACAAAATAAAATACAATTTCTCAAAAGAACTCTAAAATAAAACATTATTTTGTGTCAG
>NC_133367.1:23441814-23515790 GCF_049309525.1 Garra rufa | reverse complement strand
TTACCCGAAATATAACAGAATTTATCTTCTCACGTAGTTCATACCTATCAATTCACCAAAAACTTCTGAAATTCTGTCTAATTATAAGGCTTCAAAATCTCCTTTCCCTTGGAAGTCAGGACGTTTTATCTCCTGAGCGCTGAAGGTGAGGCATTTCAAACAGACTTGATGTCTTTAGCTGATGATCCCCTGGTTTTGAATCAGCTGTTTCACTCTTAAACAGATTAACGTCAATCCACAAACGATGAAAAATGGCCACCGTGATCCCACAACCCTTTCTTGACAGAGTTATGCGCTAGGTCAAAGGAAATTAAATGATGAAAGCAAGAGGGGCACTCGGGCAAGTGCTTCATTGAGTTTCTTTATGTGAGAGAAAGACACTGAAATTGAAACACTGTCTCTGCTCTCTGCAAAAAAAGAATATGTTTTTAGCAATGTAACTATGGCCTACGGCTGTTTGTTGTCAATCGTTTTTTCAGTACAGACTATATGAAATCAAAGCTGACCTGAAGTACTTTCTTATTGTGCGCAATCCATCAGTGCACTTTATTCTAGATTATATAACATTTCGCTAAACATGTTTTCCACCACTAAAATGGCTTTTCTTTTAACGTTATTCTTTGCCCCTGTTTTGGTGAGTTATCATGAACATGATTAAAAAAACATTGATTTATCTAACAACTAACAATGAACAACTGTATTTATTAGCTTGAGTTAACAAAGATGTAAAGACATCGTAAAAAATGTACTGCGTATTGTTAATGTTAAAGAAGAAGTTCACTTCCAGAACAAAAATTTCCAGATAATTTACACACCCCTTGTCATCCAAGATGGTAATGTATTTTTTCTGTAGAAGTCCACTATATGGAGAACATTCCTGAAATGTTTTTTTCTCAAAAAACATAATTTATTTACGACTGAAGAAAGAAAGACATGAAGAAAGAAAGACTGTGTGTGGACCCTCTAAAATGATCACTCATTTCAAATTGTTTTAATATATAATTGTACTTGTAATCACTTACAGGTGCATCTCAATAAATTAGAATGTTGTGGAAAAGTTCATTTATTTCAGTAATTTAACTTGTGAAACTTGTGTTTTAAATAAATTCATTGCACACAGACTGAAGTAGTTTATTTAATTGTGATGATTTGGCTCACATTTAACAAAAACCCACCAATTCACTATCTCAACAAATTAGAATTAGAATACTTAGAATTAGAATACTCATTAGAATACTCAAATTAGAATACTTTAATAAAAAGCACAGCAAATAAAAAACATGAACAACAAAAACAGCAAACTAAACAAAAAAACGGAAAATTAAAAAAATAAATAAAAATAAACAAAACGAAAAAGCAAAACAAAAAAAAAAAACCAGAAAAATGAAACAAAACAAAGAACAGAACAAAAAAGTGCAAACAAAAAATAAGAAAAAGTAAAACAAAAAAACAACAGAGCAAGCAAAATAAAAACACAGCAAACAAAACATGAACAGAACAAAAACAGAGCAAACTAAACAAAAAATAGCAAAATGAAACAAAAAAAGCAAAAGCAAAACTAACCAAAAAAAATTAACATAAAAGCTAACAAAAAACAGCAAAATAAATCAAAAAATGAAACAAAACAAAGAACAGAACAAAAAGTGCAAACAAAAATAACAAAAAGTAAAACAAAAAACAACAAAGCAAACAAAATAAGAAAAACACAGCAAACAAAACATGAACAGAACAAAAACAGAGCAAACAAAAAAAACGCAAAATGAAACAAAAAAATTAACAAAACAAAAAAGCAAAACAAAAAAAATGAAGAATTTAACAAAACAGAGAACAGAACAAAAAAAGTGCAAACAAAAAATAAAAAGTAAAACAAAAAACAACAGAGCAAGTGAAACAACAAAAACACAGCCAACAAAACATGAACAGAACAAAAAGAAAGCAAGCAAAACAAAAGACAGAACAGAAATAGAAAAAAAACAGCAAAACAAAACAAAAATTTAAATGAACAAAATGAAAAAGCAAACAAAACAAAAAGCACAGGAAACAAAAAAAACTGAACAAAAAGCAAGCAAGCAAAACAAAAGACAGAACAGAAACAGAAAAAAAAAACAGAAAAACGAAACTAGTGGAGTGATAATAAAAACTTAAAACTATAATAAAATAAATTTTATTACATTTGAGCACAGATTTAATGATCCAGAAATATTCTTATAATAACCTAAAATGTTTTCACTTTTTTAGGTCTATTCAAAGTCACTTAGAAATAAGCCACATTACAGAAGCTAAATGAGTTGTGAACACCATTGTACATTTGCTCATTTTATCCAGCAAAAATGAGGAACATCGCAAGCTATTTAAAATTTGATGCCATCTTTATTGTCAATACGGTTTCCGCCGCTCGGTTTTCCTCATCTGCTTTGCATAAAAACACCTGCTAAATGAATAACCATAAACGTCACAAAAAAATCTTTAGGATTTGCACCAAAAGCCAACCGTGACTCAGAAGCAACATGTAAGATGACAGCGCAAATTCTTATCTGTCTTTGGCCGAGTCTCAAAACCCGCAGAGCTGCAACAATCAGCAAGCACAGCTGCGACATCAAAAGTCGTGAGTCATCAAAGTTCAAGAAAAAACCTCTGTCAGAACATGAATAGTGTTGCGATCCAAGCCCTTTGAAAACAACAATCTCCCTCAATTGATTTGTAATTGCAGTGTACTAAAACAGCCCCACAATTAAGCCTTAACAAAAACCCCGGGGCCCACATTCAGCATAAAAACTGTTCCTTATCATTCATATGCCGCCGTTCACGAACCATTTATACTGTCTATCACCACACTAATTAAATAGCTCCATTATTTGCTTGGTTATAATTAACCTTACTAAATCAATGCTGATTAAAACTGCCTTCACTCACCCATCACTGCTAATGCCGTGGCTTTCCGGAGCTCTTTCTTCAAGCTGTCAATCACGTCCAGGCCACTCCCATCCAGGTTACACCTATTAATGGTTCCGTTTCCAGAACTGATCCAGTACAGCTTGTTAGCCGAGTAGTCGATTGACAGCCCTGAAAAGCACAATTTGATTTTTTTGGTGAAGTATTGCTTTAACTGGATACTCGAGAGAAAATAAAATTATCCCAAACTTCATTACTTGACCTTATCTTATCCCAAGAGATGTTTCTGTTAAACACGGCTGATTTAAATAACAAATAATTGAACACTGTTTCATTCGAATATCATCACACATTTGAAATCTGCAATTTCCCCCTCAAGCAAAGCGTGTTTATTTGCGGCACAGCATAAATAGTGTTCAACAAGAGTTTAAAAGGTTGGTTTCTCTTTTTATTTCCTTCATCCGCAATAATCCCTTGTTCACATCATAGCAATAACCGCTGTTATTTAAGATTTGTCTCAGGCCGTAATCACACGTACTGTGTGTCAGGGAGATTTTGCTTTAATTATGAGTTGAAGGGGGGATCACGAACAGCTCAGAAAGCTCTAACAATACCTAGGGCTACTACTCAGACCAAATTACTACAGATATAATGATTTCAACAGACATGGCCTTGAGGAGGAGGAGGAATGAGTAAATGGTGCTGGTATTCTCATATGTAATTACAGTAAATGCATGTACATGAGGCCGTGTAATCTGGCTAATGTTAAATAGATTGTGTGAAACAAAAGAGCAGATTTATCAAATGGTTTTGCAAGTGAAAACAAAAGTAATACAAGCAATAAAGGAAAGAAAGGCATGTAAAAAAATGTTTCTAACGACATACTATATGCAGTTTGTGAATGAAAAACAAAGCAAAACAGACAAAGGCAATGCATAGAAAAACAAAACCAAGCAAAAGAAATCCAAGAGAAAAGTTAAGCTAAACAGATGAAAGCAATAATGAAAAATAAATAAATAAATAAATAGAAACAAAAGCAACACAAAACAGACAAGAGAAAAAGATAAAAAGATAAGAAAAGCAAAACAAAACAGACAAAAGCAAAGCAACAACAACTTAAACTAAACAAAAAAGCATTGCAAATAGACTAAAGCAAAACTAAATGAAGAAAAGACAAAATAAAGCAATGCAAAACAGACAAAAGCAAAGCAAAGACAAGCTAAACTAAACAAATAAGTAATACAAAAAGCAATGCAAACAGACTGAAGCAGAGCAAAATGAAGCAAACAAAAGTTAAACAAAACTAAACTAGCTAAACTAAGCAAAAAAGCACTGCAAACAGACTAAAGCAAAACTAAATGAAGCGAAGACAAAATAAAGCAATGCAAAACAGACAAAACCAAAGCAAAGACAAGCTAAACTAAACAAATAAGTAATACAAAAAGCAATTCAAACAGACTAAACAAAGCAAAATAAAGCAAACAAAAGCAGAACAAAAGCAAAGCTAAATTAACACTAAACAGAAAAACAAAGCAAAGCAACTGGCAGAAAAAAGCAATGCAAAACAGACAAAAGCAAAGCAACGACAAACTAAACTAAACAAAAAAGTGCAAAACAGACTAAAGCAAAACAAAACAGAAGTAAAGCAAAGAAAAACAAAGCAAAACAGAAAGCAAAGCAGAAGGCAAAACACAAGCTAAACTAAACAAAAAAGCAATGCAAAAAGCAATGCAAACAGACTGAAGCAGAGCAAAATGAAGCAAACAAAAGTTAAACAAAACTAAACTAGCTAAACTAAGCGAAAAAGCACTGCAAATAGACTAAAGCAAAACTAAATGAAGCGAAGACAAAATAAAGCAATGCAAAACAGACAAAAGCAAAGCAAAGACAAACTAAACTAAACAAATAAGTAATACGAAAAGCAATTCAAACAGACTAAAACCAGGCAAAACAAAGCAAAATAAAGCGAACAAAAGCAGAACAAAAGCAAAGCTAAATTAACACAAAAAAACACAACAAAAGCAATATAAAACAGACAGTTTAGCTAATCATTGCTTTGCTTTTGTCTGTTTTGCAATGTTTTTTTTTTCGTTTTGCAAAGCAAAATGAAACAAACTAAAGCAAAGAAAAACAATCGATGCAAAACAGAAAAGCAAAACAAAGCAAAACAGATGAAAGCAAAACAAAAAAGCACTGCAAAACAGATGAAAGCAAAGTGAAATAAAGCAAACAAAAGCAAAATAAAAAATAGCAAAGCAAAATCAATGCAAAACAGACAAAAGCAAAGCAATGACAAGCTAATCTAAAAGTTTTGTTTTGCTTTTGTTTGCTTCATTTTGCTTTGTTTTATTTTTTTTGCATTGCTTTTTCCATTGCTTTTTTGTTTAGCTTGTCATTGCTTTGCAATGTTTTTGTTTGTTTTGCAAAGCAAAATGAAAAAAAAAATCAAAACAAAAGCAATGCAAAACAGACAAAAGCAAAGCGAAATTAAGCAAAGAAAAGCAAAACAAAACAAAGCAGAGCGAACCTAGACAAAACAGACAAAGGCAAAGCAAAGTTACCTGAATATAAAATAAAAATTTCAGATTCATGTAAAAAAGAAAAACAAAAAGAAGATTACTTGACCTAAAATATACATATATACATATATATATATATATATATATATATATATATATATATATATATATATATATATAAACAAATGTAAAATTGTAATTAAAATATATTAGTGTCACAATAATAGCAAAATAACACCATTTTGGGTGAAAGTCTTCACTATATCACAATGCATTCTGTGACTGCCTTCTCCACAGGTGACATATGCTTTAGATTCTGATTTCCAAAAGAAACTATCAAAAAAATAAGTCTTAAGCATTCATGCCTTAAAATACAGTCTAAGTACGTAGCTCACTACTGTAGATTTTGTAACGTCTATTTACCAACGGGCTCCTTCTGGTTCTGGTGCAAAATCTTGATGTTGCTGCCATCCATACTGGCCATATTTATAGTGCTCCCGTCCATCCAAAACATCTTCCTGTAGACCACAACAAAACAAGGATCACTCAGAGAGATGGATGAGTCTTGGAGATGAAGAATGGGACTCTTTTCTGTTGAAGGAACGCGACCCGCGTGAAGGTCGGGAAGGTAGAAAAGAACTTTATCTTCACAATCACCACAGAGCACAAAACAATCAAATAAAGCTGTCTCTATCTCCCTCATACATCTTGATGGCGCACATGAACCTACGTGACAGATGACTTTCGAAAATGTCGACGGGGTCAGAAGCTAAAGCGAGAAGACGGCTTTGACACGAGGGCCAAAGATCATTAGAGATATCAGGGAGCCAAAGAAAGCAACGCGCGCACTGTACCGTGCTTAAGATCCGTCACTGGATTACAGAATCGCGTTATATTAAATCTTGTGTAAACAATTGCGAGGAACTGGCTCCGTTTTTAATTAGCTTGCATGCTTGGAATCATAATGTATGCTAATTAAAGAGCTGTCATTGACCAGCCCAACAAGGGTAAGATAAATGCGCCTTTTCTGATTGGCTGACAACCAGTTTGGCGTCGTTAAAGAGTTTTCACGGCTACAACAATTTGTCAGTCTTAATCAACTCCACCAAAATGACTCTAATAACTTTAGTTAATTGCGCACGCTGAATATAAACAGAGACCTGTTCAGTAATTAGCTTCGTAAGTGATGTATCTCACACGCAGCTTTGACGGTAACAAAAGGTGACAATTGGACGGAAGTGTGCAATTACTTATTAATAAATGGCATAGCGATCTTTTGCGACACGCGGCCCGTGAGTTGTCCATTATGGATACGGCCAATTGTTTGTGTGGTTTTTGAGACGTTACCCTTTAGATGGATGCAGGACGAGGCACTTGGGTTTGTCCATGCCGTGAACGACGGTGGTTTTGAGAGATCCGTCAAGGCGAGCGACGTTAATGTGGGTCTCGTCGTTGTCTGAGCTCATCCAGTACATGTTTCTCGACAGCCAATCGATAGCCAGGCCACGGACATTGGATAGGTCTGGAAATACAGATGGTAATAATAAATAGTGAGCATTTTGTAACACACAAAAGAAAGTAGAGATTTAATAAATTCAGTTATATAATAATCCTTTTTTTTTTTTTGTATAGTACCTTTTATTAAAACAAGGCTGACAAAAAAATAAAAGCAAACATTGTACCAAAAAAAGTAAAAAAAAAGAAAAGAAAAGTATAATTATAATTAATATTATATTGCATATACATTTCCTTTATCGCCTTTCATTTAATGTTACAAATAATTAATAATTATATTTTTTTGTACTGCACCTTGCATAATGTTTTGAGATTAAAAAAGTCAAGCAAATATATAAATATATAAATAAATAAATATACAAGTGAATACAAAGGAAATTAATATAATATAATGCATTATGATATTATATTTGATTTCTATATTTCTATAATTTATAAATGTGTTTAAAAATATAAGATGAAACAAATAATAATATAATATAATATAATATAACATAACATAATATAAATTTCCTTTATAACTTCATAAAAGGAGTTAAAACTAGACAGACAAATAAATAAATAAATAAATAAAATAAAAAATATAAATAATATAATTCAATATAATATAAGCAATGAATAATCTGCATATTTAGTCACAATAATAAAACAAGCCATAATAGAATAGAATAGAATAGAACAGAATAGAATTTAAATTTCCTTTATCACTTCATAAAATTAGTAAAAAAAAGACAGACAAAAATAAAATATAATTCAATATCATTTAAGCAATGAATAATCTGCATATTTAGTCACAATAATAAAACAAGCTATAATATAATATAATATAATATAATAAATATAATATAATATAATATAATATAATATAATATAATATAATATAATATAATAATATTTACAATTTATATTTTATGATAAAAATAAAAGAAAAGAAAAGAATTTATTAAATAAAAAAATTAAATAAAATAGAGGAATAATATAATATAATTTATATGTTTTGAACAGCAACTTCCATAATGTTTTATCAAAATAAAATAAAATAAAATAAAATAAAAATAGAAAATAAAATAGAAAAGGAATAATATAATATAATATAATATAATATTTACAATTAATATGTTTTGTACAGCAACTTTCAAAATACAAAGGATAAAATAAAATAAAATAAAATATAAAATGAATAATATAACATCATCCAATATAATATTTATAATTCATATTTTTTGTAATGTTTTATCAAAATACAAAGGCATTCAATTAAAATAAAAGGAATAATATAATATATTATGTTATAATAATATAATGTAATATAATATAACATAACAATATTGTATTCATAATTTATATATTTACATTATATTATATTACATTATATAACAATACTGTATTAAAAATGTACATTTTTATATTATTTTATGATTTATACTTACATTATAATTTATAAATGTGTTAAAAACATGCAAAAATAAGAGTAAATAAATAGCAATAATATAATACAATATTCTGCATATTTATTTATGCCAATAAAACAAGCTGCTTATTGCAAATACTTACAAAAACAAATAAATAAAACGTAAATAAATAAATAATGTAATGTCTAATTTATGTATAATTTATAAATGTGTTAAAAACAGGCAAAACATAAGAGTAAATATTATATAATAATATAACAAGCTACTCATTGCAAATACTTGCAGATCACTGCAACCAAAATGACAACAATATTGCAAAAAAAAAGGTATAATTTAATAAAAGGTTTTCTTTGTAAAGACACGTTTGACTCTTCTATCAATAAGTGATGAAAAACAAAAAGCATTTTTAACTGTGTAAGATTATAACTGTCCAAATGGACCTTGACGTACCTCCAGACAGGACGGTTTCGAGTTTGGTTCCGTTAATAAACGCCCGTTTTATCGTTCGGGTCTTCACATCGGCCCAATAAATCCTCTCGTCTACAGCGTCGTAATCCATGGCCGTTACGTCATCGATATCGGGTACGGTGAGGGCCATGATAACATTGAGGTACGGGTTGTCAATGTCCACTCCTCGAATCTCAGATCTCCGAGCGTACAACAGAAACTTCTTGACACCTGTTCACAGGCACATAAATATACAATCAGTTCAAATTCACACTCAATTGAATTCCGTTTTTCTCTCTAGTATCTCCGGGAGTGAAAAATATGACCTAAATCAGTTAGCGGGACAAATATAATAAGGGGAATTGAGTGTCCTTACAAAGGCAGCGCTATAAAGACATAAAGCTCAAAGGACTCATACTGTAAATTCTCCTTTCTTGACCTCCAGAGAGATCTCTGGGGCGGCCGCTACAGAGAGATCTCCATTTCAGTCTGTAATGAGTTTAGGTAGGTCGCGCAAGTCTCCTGATACACGCTATAATTATTCCAATATCAGACATTCTGCTTTCTATCAGCTCCATTCAATTGTGGATAGCTCTTTTTTAGGAGGAAACCTAGATTGTAATTCACAACTCGGGCCTCATTGAAGCATCAGTGTGCGGGAACAATTCTTGCACAAAATGTTTGCTCCAAATATCAGTTTTATGCATTAGATCTCAAAACGTAAAAAGACCTTTTGCTATATTGTAGTGTGTAAATCTTGTTTTATTTATTTAATATTAAATCAAACACCAATTTTTGACAAAAACTAGACAAATACCTATTTTTTACCTATTTTTAAAACAATGAGTTTATAAAAAAATAAGAGTTATTCAAATACATATATATAATAATACACACACATAAATTAATATATGTAAAACAATTTTTTAAGAACTACAGCTCCATAAAATGCAGCTCAAAGTGCATCAAATAAATAAAACATGAAACAAATAAAATAAAATAAAAAACAGTAAAGAATAACAACAGCTTCAAATTAAGGACAAAATATAGCACATTATAAAATACAAAAAAAGTATATTGTCACATAAAGCAAAATAAATAAAGAATTTTATTTTCATAATTTTGATTTTTTTTCTCAAAATATTTTGACTTTATTTTCAAAATTTTGACTTTATTCTTAAAATATTTTGACTTTATTCTTGTAGTTTTCGACTTTATTCTCAATATATTTAGACGGTATTCTCGTATTGCTGACTTTTTTGTTATTTTGACTTCTTTCTCAAAATATTTTGACTTTATTCTCGTAATTTTGAATTTATTCTCAAAATATTTTGACTTTATTCTCGTATTGCTACGATTTTATTTTCATAATTTTGACTTTTTTCTCAAAATATTTTGACTTTATTTTCAAAATTTTGACTTTATTCTTAAAATATTTAGACTTTATTCTTGTAATTTTGACTTTATTCTCATAATTTTGACTATATTCTTAAAATATTTTGACTTTATTCTTGTCATTTCGACTTTATTCTCAAAATATTTAGACGTTATTCTCGTATTGCTACGACTTTTTCGTTATTTTGACTTTTTCTCAAAATATTTTAACTTTATTCTCGTCATTTTGAATTTATTCTCAAAATATTTAGACTTAATTCTCCTATTGCTACTATTTACTTTATTTTTGTATTTTTGACTTTGTTCTTAAAATATATTTTGACTTTATTCTCATAATTTTGACTTTATGCTCAACATATTTGGACTTAGTCTCGTAATTTTAAATTTATTTTAAAAATATTTGCTACTTTATTCTCGTATTGCAACTTTATTTTCGTAATTTTTACTTTATTTTTAAAACATTTAGATTATTTTCATAATTTTTACTTTATTCTCAAAATATTTTGACTTCATTCTCGTAATTTTTAATTTATTCTCAAAATATTTTGACCTTATTCTCGTATTGCTATGATTTTATTTTTGTAATTTTGACTTTTTTTCTCAAAATATTTTGACTTTATTCTCAAATTATTTCGCATTATTTTCATATTGCTACGACTTCTCCGTAATTTTGTCTTTTTTCTCAAAATATTTCGACTTTATTCTCAGAATTTTGAATTTATTCTCAAAATATTTAGACTTAATTCTCGTATTGCTACTATTTACTATATTTTTGTATTTTTGACTTTGTTCTTAAAATATATTTTGACTTTATTCTCATAATTTTGACTTTATGCTCAACATATTTGGACTTAGTCTCGTAATTTTAAATTTATTTTAAAAAATATTTGCTACTTTATTCTCGTATTGCAACTTTATTTTCGTAATTTTTACTTTATTTTTTAAAACATTTAGACTATTTTCATAATTTTTACTTTATTCTCAAAATGTTTAGACTTTATTCTCATATTGCTACAACTTTATCCGCGTAATGTTACAACTTTATTTTCATAATGTTGACTTAATTCTCAAAATATTTCAAATTTGTTATCGTAATTTTGACTTTGTTCTCAAAATATTGTGACTTCATTCTCATAATTTTGAGTTTATTCTCAAAATGTTTAGACTTTATTCTCGTATTGCTATGATTTTATTTTCGTAATTTTGACTTTTTTCTCAAAATATTTTGACTTTGTTCTTAAAATATTTTGACTTTATTCTCAAATTATTTCGCATTTTCGTATTGCTATGACTTCTCCGTAATTTTGACTTTTTTCTCAAAATATTTCGACTTGATTCTCGTATTGCTGCAACCTTATTTTTGTAATTTTGACTGTTCTTAAAATATATTTTGACTTTATTCTCATAATTTTGACTTTATTCTCAAAACATTTAGACTATTCTTGTGATTTTTACTTTATTCTCAAAATATTTCAACTTTATTTTCGGAATTTTGACTTTTTTCTCAAAATATTCAGACTTTATTTTCATTATTTTGATTTTATTCTCAAAATATTGACTTTATTCTCATATTCCTACTTTATTCTTGTAATTTTGACTTTTCTCAATATTCTTGTATTTTTGACTTCATTCTCAAAACATTTTGACTTTATTTTCATAATCTTGACAATCATTTTTTTAATGTGGCACTAAAGCATATTATTATTATTGCCATTATTATAAAATACAATCAGTGTGTGGGCCATATAAAATACAACAACCTAATACTTTAAGCATGATTTGAATTTTCTAATATTCAAAACTCCAGAAACCACAGACTTTCGGTGTGTGGGACAAACACGTCTCTTGAAAAGGTGAGATCTACAGTCCAGCTGACAGACAAGTTGAACTCACCTTGGCAGGTTCGGTTGTTGGCCGACAGTTTCATGAGATGTGGACAGGAGCAAGACGCAGAACCATTATAATTTATAAGACAGAGGTGAGAACATGGGCCTCTTCCTTTGTTAGCGGCACACGGGTTAGGAGCTGAAAAAGATGTGAGAAGAGAAAACATTAATAAAAGAATATCTGAGCATACATTCTCCATACATCACATTAATATTTCATTCTCCTGATTTATCACCACAGCGACTTATTAGACGGCGATGCCTTTGATGATTATTTCCACGGGTCAAAGCCACAGGTCAACTTCAGAATTTTTAAATAATTTTTCAAGTCAAACTCAATTTCTTCAGCTTGTTATGCGAAGCGGCTTGAATCCATGCACATAGTCTCTAGAAAACCAAAAGCACTCTGCCTAACAAGTGGAAGATGTGGACGGTGTGCTGAGTAATTAGGCCCCTTATTCCCTACCCAACAATCCCTGGGTTTGTTCTTGCTCAGAGCAAGGTTGTTACTCCACAACTCTAAATGGGACCGTAAAACACACACGTAACTAAAAAATGCATAACAAGTCCATAAAACAGGGTTGTTTTGGGCCTAATGAATATAGTAATTTCTATGTCAGTCTCGCTAAGCTACTCTGACACGTGAAAACCGATAGCGATACGGGCTGGCCGCTTCAGACGCAGATGGGTAATGAAAACGGACACAGAACAGACATCCAGCGCTATAAACAAAATCCCAAAACAGCAAAGCAGGTGCTAAGCCACAGGAGAAAAACAGCTGAGAGCAGTAAGAGAAAAAAAAAAAAAAAAGGTCAGAAAAATTATTAGAAATGGTTCAAGCTAAAACTTGTTCATTTGATTAAAACCATTACATTTTTAGAGTAGTGCCTACTAACCCAAATTATTACTTGGGAATAAATAACAGAATGTTTAATTAAAAAAAAATAAAAAATAAAAATAAAAAATAAAAAACTAAATTGAAAAATTAAGTACCATGACATTTTTTTTTAGATTTAAAATGAAATAAAATAAAATATATAGAACACAATGCTTTAAAACCTTCATAAAGAAAAATATAAATAAATAAATCACTTTTTGCAGATCAAATGATTCAAATGAAGGACAACAAAAACAAATGAAAGTATACCAACAAAAAAAAAAAAAAAGCAGTAAAATAAACAGATAAAGTCAGAAAAATGATTAGAAATGGTTCACTCTAAAGCTCATTCATTTTACTAAAATTATTATTATTATTATTATTATTATTATTATAGAGTATTGCCTATCCAACTAAATGATTAGATGGGGAATAAAAAAAATAAAAATAAAAAATAAAAAAATAAAATAAAATAAAATAAAATGTCCAGAACACAATTCGTTAAAACCTTCCTAAATAAACAAACAGACAAATAAAAAAATCACTTTTGCAGATCAAATGATTCAAATGAAGGATATAATATAAAAACATTTAAATTAAAAAATAAACAATAAGTATAAAAACAAAAAAAGTCAAATAAATAAATAAATAAAGTCAGAAAAATTATTTTATTTAGTTTTAATGATGATGATGATGATGATGATGATGATGATGATGATATGACTTTATTGTCATACTAAAAAAAAAAAAAAAAAAAAATCATTTTCATTTTACATGGATCTTGTTTAGCTCTAGGACAGCCTGGTGTACTAAGGAATGTTTTAATTTCACTCGATTAAATCATAAAAAAGTTCCAGAACAAAATGTTTTTAAAACAAACAAACAAACAAACAATGTTTAATAATGTTTTTTTTTTAAGTAAAATAAAATATAAATATAAAAACAGATTAAACTAAATAAACAACAGTGAAATAAATAAATTAATAAATACTTTTTTTAGATCAAATGTTTCAAATAAAGGACAAAATAAATAAACTAAATAATAAAATATAAATATAAAAACAGCTTGAACAAAACCAACAACAGTGAAACAAATACATAAATTAATAAATACTTTTTTTTAGATCAAATGCTTCAAATGAAGGCCAAAATCTAAAAAAAAAAAAACATTAATAAAATAAAATCTAAACATAAAAAAGATTAAACAAAACCAACAACAGTGAAATAAATAAATTAATAAATACTTTTTTAGATCAAATGATTTGAATAAAGGACAAAAGAAGTAAATAAAGTAATAAAATAAAAATATAAATAAAAAACGGCTTAAACAAAACCAACAACAGTGAAATAAATAAAGTACTTTCTGATCAAATGCTTCAAATCAAAAACAAAATCTATTTAAAAAAAACATTTTAATAAAATAAAATAAACATAAAAAAATTAAACAAAACCAACAACAGTGAAATTAATAATTACATAAATAAATAAAGTACTTTCTGATCAAATGCTTCACATTAAAGGTAAAAATTTAAAAAACATTTTAATAAAATAAAATATAAAAATAAAAACAGGTAAAACAAAACCAAAAACTGCGAAAAAAATCAGATTAAATGCTTAAAATAGAAAAAAAAAATAATAAAATACTTTAAATAACATATATAGTTTCGTCAAAAGCTCATTCATTTTATTGTTTTAAATTATTGGTATTTATTTATTGCTGACTATTTACTTTAATAATGTACTTATTTTAAAAATTCTAAGACACATTTTTTTTGTAAAATAAAATTTTATTAAAAATAAAATAAAATAAAACACTTCAGAATAATCAAAATAACACACTCAATAACAACATGTTTTATTTATATACCACCTTTTAGACAGAAAAGGCAGTTGGAAATGCTTTCAATGCAATATAAAAACATCTATCAAAACAAATAAAGATAAGAAAAGCCCAGAAAGCAACAACACCAACACAGATGAAACAAAACCAAAAAATAAAAGCACACATTATCAACACAATAAACAAAATCACAAAACAAAGCCCCAGTCAAGCCACAGGACAAACACAGGCAAGAGCAGAAACAAAAGAAAGTTAGAAAAACGATAAACATAAACGGCTCAATCTACAAACTCAACAACACACATTTGGCTTAAAAAAACAGCCTTTTCTAAACTGTGAGGTACATTTCAAAACAACCCGGTTCAAAGCGAGAGACGACGAGTCTAAATATACAATTCTAAAAATGATTCCCTCCAGTTTCGCTTTCGTCAACTTTCATCATCATTTTCAAGGACTGTATACAGTTGAAGGTTGTACTTCAAATCGAATTTGATGAGGATAAAAAAAAAAAAAAAAAAAAAAAAAAACCCACAATCTCCCAAAAAGCCTTCACACATCTGTGCGGCGTATTGCTCCATCCATACTGCGGGTTTATAGCTGCCAATCACTATCTGGAACGCGGCGTGAACGTTTCCGCCAACCCATTATAAGTGTTTATCTGGAGTCATGAGTTAACAAAGAGCCTCTTAGCGCCATTAAGAGTGTAATTTAGCTTTGGTGGATGACGCCAAGCTGGATGTGTTGACAGAAGGCTGATTCTTCCGCATCTGGCAGACGCACACCCAAGGGAAAAGATGCTGGACGGCCATCATGGGCTGATTCAATTGTGTTTTATTTATGGGACGTTTTTTGGCTCTTCTTTTGGATTTTATTGCCCAAACGGTGAACAAATTCTATTAGGCCAATTATAAGTGGGTTACAGAAGGAGGGACAGATTTCAAGCGCATGTTCAGCGTTGACTGAACTGATGCACGCCACAAGAAATTACTCAGAGGTCATTAGGGACGGCTCTTTTGACTTAGTTTTGATGTAAGCAACCGTCCAAGACTGCCTTGCAAACAGAAAACAACTACATTGCAACCTCATTGCAGCCCATTAAAAAATCACTCAGAACACAGCAGTCACTGGTTTAGCGTTATGGTGTTGAGTTTTGGTATGAATGTGCAGTTACAGCCTTTTAGAAAATGCAAACAAACAAAAAAACCCAAATAAATAAAAATTTAAGAATTGCTATTTTACTATGAATATATACATTTTGCAGCATCTTCATTTCTTTGGAAAAAGTTTTTAAGAAGAAAACATACATAAATAAAATGAAATAAATATTGTTTTGGTGCGTGTTTTGGAACTGGAATCTTTGAAAAGCTTTTAAGAAGTAAAATAAAATTTAAATAAAATAAAACTTTCTTTTGTTTCTGTTTTCGGTTCTAATTGGAATGCTTGAAAGTGTATTTAGTTTTTAGAAGAAAAATAATAAATGAAATTAAATTAAACATTATTGTGTTTCTGTTTTTGGTTCTAATTGGAATGCTTGAAAGTGTATTTAGTTTTTAGGAAGGAAAATAATGGAAAATTAAATAAATAAATAAATAAAATAACCAAATATATATATTTTTTAAATAACTAAAACTATTCCTTGTTTCTGTTTTGTTTGGGTTCTAATTGTAATCTCTGAAAATGCATTTCATTTTTAGAAGAAAAAAATATATAACATTATTTTGTTTTTGTTTTTGGTTCTAATTGGAAACCATGAAAGTGCATTAAGTTTTTAAAAGGAAAATAAAAATAAAATAATAAAAAATTAAATAAAATATAAATAGAATAAACAATCTTTTTTTTTCTGTTTTGGTACATGTTTTGGTTTTAATTGGAATCTCTAAAAGTGCATTTAGGGAGGAAAAAATAAAATAAAATAAAATTAAATTAATTAAAACATTCTTTTGTTTATGTTTTCGGTTCACACTGGAAACCCTTGAAACTGCATTTAGTTTTTAGAAGGCAAAAAAAAATGAATACAATAAAATAACAATATATATATATATATATATATATATATATATATATATATATATATATATATATTTAAATAAACTATTCTTTGTTTCTGTTTTGGTATGTGTTTTGGTTCTAATTAGAATCTCTGAAAATGCATTTAGTTTTTTTACAAGAAAAAAAATGTAAAAATATAAAATAAAATAAAATAAAATAAAATAAAATAAAATAAAATAATAAAATAAAATAAAATAAAATAAAATAAAATAAAATAAAATAAAATAAAATAAAATAAAATTCTTTTTGTTTTGGTGCATGTTTTGGTCCTAATTGGAATCTTTGAAAGCACATTTGCTTTTTTAGGAGGAAAACAAAATTTAAATAAAATAACAAAATAAAATACAATTTCTCAAAAGAACTCTAAAATAAAACATTATTTTGTGTCAGTTTTGTTACGCCTTTTGATTCTAATTAAATCTTTAAAAGCGCATTTTGTTTTTAGGAGGAAAACAAAACTAAACAAATAAAATTTTATTAAAATTATGACATTCTTTTGTATCTGTTTTCAGTTCTAATTGGAATGCTTGAAAGTGTATTTAGTTTTTAGGAAGGAAAATAATGGAAAAAAAAAAAAAAATAATAATATATATATATATATATATAATATATATATATATATATATATATATATATATATAATATATATATTTTTTTTTTTTTTTTAAATAACTAAAACTAAACTAAAACTAATCTTTGTTTCTGTTTTGTCTGGGTTCTAATTGTAATCTCTGAAAATGCATTTCATTTTTAGAAGAAAAAAAAAAAAAGATTCTTTTGTTTTTGGTTCCAATTGGAAACCATGAAAGTGCATTAAGTTTTTAAAAGGAAAATAAAAATAAAATAATAATAAAAAATAAAACAAAACATAAATAGAATAAACATTCTTTTTTTCTGTTTGGTACATGTTTTGGTTTTAATTGGAATCTCTAAAAGTGCATTTAGTTTTAAGGAGGAAAAATAAAATAAAATAAAATAAAATAAAATAAAATAAAATAAAATAAAATAAAATAAAATAAAATAAAATAAAATAAAATTAATTAAAACATTATTTTGTTTATGTTTTCGGTTCACACTGGAAACCCTTGAAACTGCATTTAGATTTTAGAAGGCAAATAAAAAATAAATAATAATTTTAATAATTTTAATTTATATATATATATATATATATATATATATATATTTTTTTTTTTTTTTTTTTTTTTTTAAATAAACTATTCTTTGTTTCTGTTTTGGTATGTGTTTTGGTTCTAATTGGAATCTCTCAAAATGCATTTAGTTTTTTACAAGAAAAAATGTAAAAAAAAAAATGTAAAAAAAAATACATAAATAAATAAAAAATAAAATAATAAATAATTTAATTTAATTTAATAATTTAGTTTTTAGAAGGAAAAAAAACATTACCTTGTTTCTGTTTTGGTTCTAATTGAAATGCTTGAAAGTGTTTAGTTTTTAGAAGGAAAATAATACATAAATTAAAATAAAATAAAATAAAAAATTTCAAAAGAACTCAAAAATAAAACATTATTTTGTGTCTGTTTTTGGTTGTAATTGGGAACCTTGAAAGTGCATTTAGTTTTTAGAAGGAAAAAATAAATAAACATTTTTTAGGAGGAAAAGAAAACCAATCAAATCAAAACCAATCAAAAATAAATAAATGAAATTTCTCAAAATAACTAAATAAAACATTCTTTTGTGTCGTCTTTTGCGTTTTGTTACGTCTTTTGGTTCTAATTGAAAGCGCATTTCGTTTTTAGCAGGACATTCAGAAGAGAAATGTGACCTTGAAATGTGTGACTGTTTGTTTCATGTTTCAGAAACGATGGGAATTCTTGATGGGAATCAAGGGAGTTCTTGACGAGACAGCTTTGCAGCCAATTAGTCCCTAAAATCTTCTAGTGAGAAATGGGAATGTGCCAAAACTGGGTCATTGTACGCTGTTAATCCAACATGACAACTTCGCTCAATCTAGAGATTTCTCTCATTATGTTCTGTTGGATCCTTCAAATCATCATCTCCCCAAGTCCCTCCAGACAGTTTTGAAAGACAGCGGGACAGTTACTTACTTTGTGGCTGTCTGCTAGGATGGTATATCTCCAGATCGAACGGCTGAGCACTGGTTTTTTGGATCACAGTCACATTGGCTCCGGTCCACTTGTTGGCTTTGGTCAAAGTGTTGGTCCTCCAGTCAGTCCAAAAAACATTTCCTCCAAAGAGAGACACAGCGAAGGGGTGGGAGAGGAACTCATGGCCCCGAAGAATTTCAATCATGCCAGTGCCGTCATACAGAGCAGAGTATATAGCATCAGATCTGAAAAAGAAAAAAGCCTTTTATTCATAATCATTATCAGAGTATTTTAAAAATGAACATAAAATCACTGAATCAAAACAAGGATATTCAATCTTCTTTCACTTTGAACTACATCAAAAAGCTAAACAAGATTTATTATATATGATTCAATTCAGTTCAAACTGAACCAAGTTGTTTGAAATCAAATCCAATCAACATGAACTTCATCTAATCAGACTTCTATTTTGTTTAACCCTTAATCATGACAATTCAATTAATTGAACTCAAATTACGTCAAATCAACCTGAATTGAACTTAACCAAATAAAATTGATTCTGATTCAACTCTGAATTCTGACAATTCCATTAGCGGAACTAAACTAAGTCGTTTCACATTAAATCAACCTAAAATGAATCAAACCAAACTTAATAAATCTTGTTCAACTCTAATTAATAACAAATCAATTAACTGAACTTGAGTCAAATCAACCTGAATTGAATCAAATTTAATCTGATTTAACTCTGAATTCCAACAATCCCATTAGCCAAACTGAACTAAGTAGTTTCAAATCAAATCAACCTAAAATTAATCAAAACGAACTTAATAAATCTTGTTTAACAAATCAATTCCCTGAACTTAATCGAGTCAAATTATCCTGAATCAAACTGAATCAAATAAAACTGAATCTAATTCAGCTCTGAATTCCGACAATTTCATTAGCTACACTGAACCAAGTAGTTTCAAATCAAATCAGCGTGAAATTAATCAAACCAAACTTAATAAATCTTGTTTAACTCTGATTTATAACAAATCAATTAACTGAACTTAATCGAGTCAAATTATCCTGAATCAAACTAAAATCAACTCAAATTTAATCTGATTCAACTCTGAATTCCGAAAATTCCATTAGCTAAAGTGAACTAAGTAGTTTAGAATCAAATCAACCTAAAATTAATCAAACCAAACTTAATAAATCTTTTTCAACTCTGATTTATAACAAATCAATTAACTGAACTTGAGTCAAATCAACCTGAATTGAATCAAATAAAACTTAATCTGATTTGGCTCTGAATTCCGACAATTCTATTAGCTAAACTGAACCAAGTAGTTTCAAATTAAATCAACTTAAAATTAATCAAACCGAACTTAATAAATCTGGTTGAACTCCGATTTATAACAAATCAATTCCATGAACTTAATCGAGTCAAATTATCCTGAATCAAACTGAATCAAGTAAAATTGAAAATCTGAATCTAAAAATTAATCTGGTTTAGCTCTGAATGATGACAATTAAACTAACTGAACTGAACCAAGTCATTTTAAATCAAAACAAATCAAATCAAATTAAATGAAATCAATTCAATTCTACCTGAACTGAATCAAGTCGAACTTAACAAATATGAACTCTGAGTTATAACAAATCAACTGAACTTAGTCCAATTAACTAAGTTCTGTTTAATGAAACAATTTGAACCAAGTTGTTTCATACCAAAATTAAATCAAAGCGAATCAAAACAGCCCAAATAAAACTAAACTGAATCAAATCAAAGTCAATAAAACTTGTTTAACTCAGAATTACAATTCAATTAACTGAACTCAACCAAGTAGTTTCAAAGGAAATGAAATCGACCTGAAATATATTTAAAGAAAAAAACAAAAAAACTTTAAATTACGAGTAAAGTCAGATCAACCTGAATTGAACTGAATCAAATCAAACTTGACAAAATGTCAGTTAACTGAACTTGATCAGTTGTGAACGGACAGCGTACTCTACATAAATAGGAGGATTCAGTCTAAAAAAAGTAAAAAAAGTCTGTAAGAAAGAGTTTGGTATGCACTGAGGCTTTAATGCCATAAGAGAGAAAAAGAAAGAAAGAAATGCTGTTGACAGACTGAAAGAGAAAGAGAGACGTGTGATCTGAATATAGCAGAGACAAAAAAACGAGGCAATCGAAAGCAGAGAATTGATCAGATTCTTCATTAAGTCCAGGAATCTCATTATCTGAATATTAATTTGCGGCGCATTCGGAGCCACCGGGCACAAGAGGAATTGAACTAGTGCTGTGAGAAATGCAAGATGAGAGTTTATGAATGTGTCAAGGAGGCAAAATTGCTACACCGCTGCTTTGTAAAATACGAAAAAACCCTTGATGAGGAAAATTATAATCAATAGTAATAGCATATCTCTGTCGGCCTGTCATTACGTCCCAAGCAGAGGTGGATCTCCAATTTGAACCGTGTGAAAACACATCAATCATTCAACGAAACCCTCTAGTTTTCATCCACTTTGTGAAAAAACATCTGAAAACTCAACAGAAGTGGTGTTCTTACCGGGCGTCCGTCCATACTATCCTGCTCTCCATGTGGTCCAAGGTCAATCCGTTGGGCCAAGCGCCGGAGTCCATGTCCTTGAAAACCACATGCCGCCGTTTCCCGCTCATGGAAGCGCCTTCGATGCGAGGAAACGTGGCGTCCCAATCGGTCCAGAACAAGGCACTGTTGACGACAAAACTCGATGTAAAAATCGAGCTTAAACGACTTTCAGATGAGGGTTACTTGCAAACCACATCCTCATTTAAAGCATTAGCATTAGCGCAATTACAAAACAGGTACGAATGTGTAATGGCCCAATTTCATGGTAATATCCCTTCTGGAAATCATTTAAAAAACTCCTTTATGGGTGATTAGACGGGTTCATTACGATTCGCAAACCACCGAATGGAGCTATCAATCACTGAAGTTGTTCATTAAACCTATGAAGTAAGTGGAAAACTGCTGCTTTGCTGTTATTTTCCTTCAACAGGATTGAGAAACGCACCCCTGGCCGGGGTCCACGGCGATGGCCCGAGGGTGTTCCATACCCCCGGCGATGAGGGTGGTTCGTAATTCGCCGTTCAGCTTGGACACCTCAATCTGGTCCAGGTTACTGTCAATCCAGTAGAGATTTCCCGCTATCCAGTCAACGGCAAGGCCTTCTGGAGTGGCTAGACCGTGTTGGACCACCATTTCGATTGACGAAACACCTGCCGGGACAACAAATTGGGTTATTTTAATGGTTGTTAGGTTGTTAGCTGGTCATTCAAACTCAAGATTACTCAAGTTTGGCATTTGCCGAGTGTAATTTGGTACCCAATGAAGGGTGTGAAAAGAAACACTAGAGTGGCCCTCAAGACAAAGTGGTTCCCACTTACATTCTCAATATCTGCTCATCAGCTCCTTTGTGATCTGAGTGTAAATTACATCTCACACTTTTTGGGAGCTTTTGAAGCTGAAATATTAACACGGTTGGTAGACTGGGTTTGTATTTTAAGTGTAAAACGGAGCTAAAAAAAAAACCTTCACAATATGCTGAACAATAAGAATAAGAATCATGATTTCTGACATGGAAGAAAATGTTTATCTGCTATTCATTTAAAAATAGCAATTTTACATTTTGATTGTTGATCTTTTTGAATATAACATACATAATTTAACATAAATGTACTATTTATTAGATTCTTTTCAAATGTATTTTATAAAAAATAAAGGGATATTAATCCCTCCTTAAATATTAATAAAATAAATAAATAAATAAATAAATAAATAAATAGTAGGTAGGCATAAAAATAAAATAGGAATAGGAATAAATAACAAACAAATAAATAAATATTTCTTAAATAAATTTAAATGTTTATAAAATAAACATAATATGAAATAAGCAAAAAACAAACAAACAAACAAACTAATAATATTTATAAAGGCCCTCTTTCCATAATACACCAAAATAATAATAATAATAATAATAATAATAATAATAATAATAATAATAATGTAATATTCATAAAATAAAATAAAATTTGATGCATTGTAGAAAATAAAAATAAAATAAGTACATATTTATAAATAATAATAATAATAATAATAATTATTATTATTATTATTTTTTTTCAGATAATATCAGACGGTATTTATTCTGAAGGCCCACTTTCCATAATACACAAAAACCGATTCAATAATTTCATAATTGTATGTATACAATAAATTAATAAATAAATAAATATTAAAAAATTTATAAATATATTTTATTTTATTTTATAAATATTCTATATCTATATTCATTCATTATTAATTATTATTATTGTTATTACTATTATTATTATTATTATTATTATTATTATTATTTATTTATTTATTTTTTTTTTTAATCAGATAATATCGCAGTCAGTAATTATCCTAAAGGCCACATTCCATAATACACCAAAACAGATTCAATAATTTCATAATTGTACGTATGTATAAATAAAATAAAATAAAATAAAATAAAATAAAATAAAATGTATTATGGAAATAGTAAAATAATAAAAAAGTGTATATTTATAAATCATAATACACCAAAACAGATTCAATAATTTCATAATTGTAATTATAAATAAATAACATTTATAAAATAAAATAAAACATAAAATGATATGAAACTAAATAAGTCTATATTTATAAAATATCACAGTCTGTGTTCATTTTATATTTTGTATTAATTAATTTCTGTATTAATTTTATAATTTCAAATGTATAAGAATGAATAAATAAATAAATAAATACAATAAAAAAATAAAAGTCTATATTAATTAAATATATATATTTTTTTATAATTTTAATCAGATATTTTTACAGTTGGTATTCATCATGAAGGCCCCAGATTAAATAATTTTATATTTTTATAATTATAATTAAAATATAACTATAACTAAATATATAATTTTAAATACTTCCTAAAGAATTTAAAGTAAAGTAAGTTCTACAAACACTAGAAAAATACAAAATGTCTATTATTATTTTATCAGCACTGTCAGCCGTTGACGGCACTTTGAAAACATTCTGGAGTGAATGCAACCTGTTGTAAAAGCTAGATCTGGAGTGACAGGCAATGAAAACACATTTTGTGAGAAAACTGGGAGAAGCAGGAGGTTGCACCTAAACAAGAATATCGCTGAACACTTTCATCCAAAATGTTCCTTGTCACAAACTTTTTTCACTTCTGCAGTTTTCAGTCCCAGTATTCAAGAATCACTGCATGATATACTGTAAATTCCATTGCATCATATTAGAGCCTGAACGGGATAATCAAGTCATAAATATTAACACTGTCATAAACAACATAAACTGTTAACCATACCGCCGCCTTCTGACAGCTTCCCACGGTAAATTTTGTCCTCTACGACGTCTGTCCAATACAGCAGGCTCTGGCTGAAATGGAAATCTAAAGCGATAGTGTTTCTGAGCCCGGGGACTAACAGACTGTAGTCTCCCCTGTGCAGGTTGATGCGGCGTATTTCGTGTCTGATGGAAAAAATGATGAACGCCTCAAAAGGATCTAAAGAAAGACAGAAAACAATCGGTAAAGAGAACAGGAATGCTTGCAGCATGCAACATGTACTGTGAAAATTACAGACTGTGGGGAAAAAAGTACAGTTAAAGTTAAAAATAAGTTTAATGTTGACTAGCTGGTCGTATAAAACCACAATGAGGCCTTCAAAGGATCTGTGTGTATTTTAGGATTCGGTTTTACAAAAAATTGCTAGTAAATTAAATAAATTGCTATGCTACTCATTTCTAGGCTAAATCATTTAATGTAAAATTGAAAAAAAAAAAAAAAAAACGTATATAATGCTGCATTGTTTAAAAATATATGTATAAACAGGTACAATTATGAATGAAAAAAAAAATTTAAATCAAGAATAAGAAGTAATTCTGTAAATAGTAATATGTGAAAGTGAAAAAAGAAAAAAAGTTATGCAACATTAACTTTTTTCAGCTATTTTTAAATATCTGGTCATAAAATACATACAAGTTTATTTACAAATTAAATTATAGCATTTATAAAAAATTGCAAAAAAAAAAAAAATATATAATAATATATATATATATATATATATATATATATATATATAAACTGGTAAACGTATAAATGAAAAACAATAATATGAAATGAAACAATTATTATTATTAAATAATGAAAAAATAAAAAATAAGTAAAAATTAATATATACTTGCAATAATAAAATAAAAAATAAAATAAAACAGCATTAAATAATGAAAAATAAAAAATAAAAGGTTTTTTTTGGATAATAGCATATGATAATAAACTGGTAAAGTTCTTAATAAAAAATGTAAGAATATAATAATAATAATAATAATTATTATTATTATTATTATTATTATTATTATTTTTGATAATATTATATAAAAATAAACTGGTAAAATTATTAATAAAAAATGTTGGAATATAATAATATTAATAACAACAACAACAACAATAATAATAATTTGTCTTTTTTTAAACAGTATATGATAATAAACTGGTAAAATGATTCATGAAAAGCATTAGAATATAATAATAATAATAACAACAATAATCATTTAATTTTTGATAATAGTATATAATAATAAAGTGGTAAAATTATTAATGAAAAATGTTAGAATATAATAATAATAATAATAATAATAATAATAATAATAATAATTAGTATTTTTAATAGTATATTATAATAAACTCGTAAAGTTCTTAATGAAAAATGTTTCAATATAATAATAATAATAATAATAATAGTTTTATAATAATAGTATTTTTTGATAATAGTGTATGATAATAAAATGGTAAAATTATTATTTAACCTTAAATTATAATAGTATAATATAGTATAAAAATATAATAAAATATAATAATAATAATAATAATAATAATAATAATAATAATAATAATAATAAGCAGAAGAATATATATATTCTTCAATATAATATTAGTATATCCCAAGCTATTAATAAAGCAAAAACGTTATACAGTATTATGCAACACATGTCTACAAGCATAAGACTGGAGAGGAAGCCTTATGTGGATTGCAATATGAATTATAACTAGCCGTTTCAGTTCGGACACAAACTAAAAGCATTTTGACAGCACTGAAAACTGAGCCGTGTGTTTCAGTAAAAGCTTGTTTTCCTTTTTATTAAAACATGTTACTTAGTGCTCTTTGCGCATCTCTTTCTCTCCACTCCCATAAAGTGCATCACAGTCTGAACTCTGATATTTCCCAACTAGCTTTTGCTCTCTTATAAATTCAGCCCACAAAAATAAAACGCATACATATTACAGATGCATCTCACACACTGAAACTGGCTGCACCATCCTCTCTCCAAAAGTAAATCTGCACTGGGGGAAAAAAAAAAAATGAGTCACCAATTAACTTACTTGTCATCTCGCAGCCATCTTTCCGTGTTATTTACAGCGCAGAAATTGAGGGCCATTTGGCTCCCCAGAGGTTAATTGCCTTGCGGTTTGGACTGTAATCTGGTTTTAACCCTATTTGGGATTCAACCTTCAATTTCGTGTGAAAAATTCAGATTGTTAACCAAAAGCCGCTGTTTACCTGTACTATAACAGCTGTCTCCATCAGCTCCAAGACTCCAGCCTGGATAGCAGGAGCATTTCACAGTATTCTTGTGCTGTTCGCACACTTGGCTGCACCGTAGGTGCTTGGTACAGTAATCCAGAACCTCGCATGTCCGACCGTCCGAACCCAGCTGGAACCCGGCCGGACAGGAACACACGACCCCTTTACCCGGCGCCACCGAGCATTCGTGACTGCAGCCGCCCTTCCTCACCGAACACTCATCTGAGATGGAGAAAAAAAGCAAGCAAGGTGGGTTATTGTCAGAAAGAAAGAAACTGTCACTTCCCAAGAAAATAGCAGGGTCCGAACAGTGAGGCGGCAAGAACTGATGGAATTCCTCAATAGACATACGGCCCAACAGCAGGGAGCCCTAGATGCTTGGAGGAGCTGAGGAAATCGCAGAGAATGAACAAACAAGAAAGAGTTTGCTGCTCCCTGTTCGATCCTCCAGGCTATACGCTTCTTGGTCAGCAAGTGGACCGACTCAATGTCTTCTTATTTTGCTCAACAGTTCACAAAAGCAGGCCTTAGAGAAAGACTGTTTACACTCTCAGACAAAAGCGCAAAAGCTGTACCTTTAGGGGTACAACCGCTTATCACTAGGAAAGTGCCTTTAAAGTAACATTTTTGTATCTTTTTTACCCATAAAAGATTCATTGTAGTAACTTGAAGGTATGTAGTACTACTAAGGTACTAATATGCAACGATTAACTAGGACAGTAAAAAAAAAACATATGTGAGCCTAGACCACAAAACCAGTCTTAAGTAGCATGGGTATATTTGTAGCAATAGTCAATAGAACATTGTATGGGTCAAAATTATCGATTTTTCTTTTATGCCAATCATTAGGATATTGAGTAAAGATCATGTTCCATAATAATATTTTCTACCGTAACATTTTAAAACTTAATTTTTGATTAGTAATATGCATTGCTAAGAACTTCATTTGGACAACTTTAAAGGTGATTTTCTTAATATTTAGATTTTTTTGCACCCTCAGATTCCAGATTTTTAATAGCTGTATTTTGGCCAAATATTGTCCTATTTTAACAAACTATAAATCAATGGAAAGTTTTCAGATCATGTATGGACACGTACAACTGGTTACCCCTTCAGTCGAATCACTTCGACGTTACATCGAGATCCCAATGTAACGTCTCCGTTCCCTCCTTCGGGGAACGAGGGTTACCTTCGTAACCTAGACGTTACCCCTTCAGTCGAATCACTTCGACGTTACATTGGGATCTCGATGTAACGTCTCCGTTCCCTCCTTCGGGGAACGAGGGTTACCTTCGTAACCTAGACGTTCTGTGGTCCACGATCACATATTTGTACCGTATTTAACCCTGAAAGAATAATTAGTTGGGTTTCCATCCAAAGTTGCGAATTTAACTTATGCGCAAAATTGGAATATCGCAAAAAACACTTGCGAATAAATACTATTTCCATCCAACGAGGCGAAGAGAACAAAATCGTCACTTTCTAATAAACCATTATTTCAATGGCATGAAATGGTTGCACTCGGTGAGCTACTGGCGCTACATGCTATATGAAATTGCGCATTAAAACAGGGTGTTGTAGTAGAAAACCCATGAAAGATTGATCTTACTTAAAAAATCCACATTGTATACATATTTTGGACTATGGGGGGCGCCATTACTTTGAAATGGTTGCACTCAGTGAGCTACTGGTGTTACATGTTGCTATTTTTACCGTAAAACAACTCGGAATACACAATTCAGAAAATAAAATACTGATACGATGCCCTATTGTGCAGTGTTTGGTTGTAATTTTCAGTCGAAGGCAACAAGAGAAGCAGTATATAAGTCTTTGCTGCTTTCCAAGTGATAAGAAGGGAGCTGCAGACCTTCTTTACCACTAAAAGATTCATAGCAGTAACTTGAAGGTGTGTGGTGCTACTCCAAGGTACTAATATGCATCTTTTAGGTCTTGAGAGCTTGCTACTGGGGTAGTAAAGGAACATACAGTCCCGAAATTGTTCATACCCCTGGAAAATTCTGACTTAAAGTTACTTTAATTCAACCAGCAAGTTATTTTTTGACCGGAAATGACACAGGCTTCTCCCAAAAGATAATAAGACGATGTACAAGAGGCATCACAACCTTTGCTGTGTGTTTTGGGTCGTTGTCGTGTTGAAATGTCCACTGGTGCCCAAGTCCAAGTTTCTTTGCAGACTGCCTGATGTTGTTGTTGAGATTTTTGATGTATTGCTCCTTTTTCATGGTGCTATTTGCTGTGATTAGGTTCCCTGGTCCACCAGCTGAAAAAGAACCCCCAAAACATTAGGTTCCCACCACCATGTTTGACAGTGGGGATGGTGTTCTTAGGGTTAAAGGCTTGTCCTTTTTTACGGCAAATGAAGGCTACATCATTGTGGCCAAACATTTGAATTTTTATTTCATAAAACAGAAGACCAGAAGTCTTCTTCTTTCTCCAGATGAGCATTTGCAAAGGCCAAGCGGGTTTTTGTGTGCATTATCTGGAAAAGTGGTGTCCTCATTGGTCTGCGTCTGTGGAACCCAGTGGTGTGCAGGGTCTGTTGGACTGTCTGCCTTGAGATGTTGCCACCAGCAGAGCCCAGATTCATCAGGATGGCCTTGGTGGTGATCCTTGGATTCTTTTTTTTTACTTCTCTCACTATCCTCCTGGCCAGCACAGGTGTCACTTTTGGATTCAGACCACGTCCTCTGAGATTTTTCACAGTGCGGAATGTCTTGTATTTTTTTAATAATACTTTGCACTGTAGCCACTGGAACTTCGAAACATTTAGATATGGTCTTATAGCCCTTTCCTGACTTGTGAGCAGCCACAATGCACAGCCGCAGGTCCTCAGTGAGCTCCTTTGTCTTAGCCATGACTGTCCACAAACCAACAGCAGAGAGCTTCTGTTTTTCACCTGTTGAGTTGATTAAAACAGCTGTTCCCGATCAATCAGGGTAATTAGGATGCTTTAGAACAGCTTGGACTATTTGGAATGGTATAGAACTTTGGATTTTCCCATAGACTGTGACAGTTTGCAAAGGGTATAAATAATGTTGGATATGCCACTTTTTGTTCAAATGTAAATAAAAGCTGAGAAATATTTTTTTTCCACAATAATGCCTCTTGTACATCGTCTTATTATCTTTTGGGAGAAGCCTGTGTCATTTCCAGTCAAAAAAAACTTGCTGTTGAATAGAAGTAACTTCAAGTCAGAATTTTGGGCTTGACTGTATGTCTACCATGTTTAACCCTGAATGATTCATTAGCTGGGTCACCATCCAAAGTAGCGAATTTAACAAAATTGGAATATCGCAAAAAAAAACCTCTTGTGATTAAGCGTCGTTTCCATCTTCAGTCGAGGGGCAACAAGAGAAGTGAAGCAAGTCTTCACTGCTAGGAAGAGGAGAAAAGAATTGTGACAATGCATGTGGATGAATAAAACTTCCTAAAGACCTGCGTCTTTGTTCTTTCCACTTTAGCCCTGATGCCTTCGAGGCTTTTAGTAGACCACAGCTATTGAAAGAGCTTACAAACAGCAAAGACAAGAAACACTAGATGCCATTCTGGCAGGATGTGAACATGCCAATGCCTGTCAGGACGCCGCAGCCAGTGAAGGTGTTTCTCAGCGGGATTTGCGGATATCATGGGGGTTGTTTAAATTCATTGCGCGGAAAAATCGATGGTACAGGATTTTGGTTTAGTAACTGTGGTCATCTTATAAGTATTTTATTTTCTGAGTTGTTTTGCAGTAAAAATTGCAACAGGTAGCTCACAGAGTGCAACCATTTGGCGTCATTGAAATAATGGCCAAAATATGTATAAAATAATGCTGATTTTTTTTTCTACTACATGTTTCAGAAAGAGGCATCATTTATGTTATATTAAGCCATTCAAGTGCTAATACCAAGGGTACAAGGGTACACACAGTAGCACTACTCTGAGGTATGCACCTTTTAGAGGCCCAACAGCTTGTCATTACCATAAGAAACTGTTGAGCGAAATAAAAAGCCACTGAGTCATCCACTTGCCTCCATTTGCTCCAGCTGACCAAGAAGCATTACCGTCAAAGGGACAACTTTGTACCTCATTTACCCTTAAAAGACTCATAGCAGCAGGTATTACTACCCTAATATTCACCTTTTAGGAGATCAAAAGCTTCTCACTGGGAAAGTACCCTTAAAAAATACATATTCGTACCTTATTTGCCCCTGAAAGTTCATAGTACTACCTTAAGGGTACATATTACTATAAGGTATACTAAAACTTTTTTGCACTGCACTAAAGGTACGTTCTTCCAATGTATTTGTTCTTCTTAGTTTTTCTTCTACTGAAAGCTCAGAGGCACTGAACTCCAAGCATCACTTTATTGTAACAAATGGCTGGACAATATAATGCGACGGTGCGCCATTGAAGTGGTCCCATGGTGAGATGCTAAATGGAAAAACGTGGTTAAGTATTAGCTGAAGTTGTCAACTAACAGTATATTGCAGTTAGCCTCTTGGGTAATAAGTGCCATAATGCTACTACTAACAGTGAAGATAAAGCGTACATTTGTTCCTTTGTGTACAATATTAATGCACTTGAATGGAAAACAACCTCAAATGAACATTAAAAATCAAGCTCATTGAAAACAAAGGTTATATCACCATATTTTTTTTTTTTTTTTTTTTAGCAGGACAGTGACTATTAAATGGTTTTATGTAACAATATTAATCCCAACTAATTATGCAACAGCTATAAAAAATACATTGGTTTGACTACCCACAAAAAATGAAGAGGCCACAGAGGGATTGAAGGTAACGCCACCTTGAACAGCAAGTGGTTTCAAGGTTTAAATGAAGCGTCTAGCACTGACAGAGGATAATGTATCCATAAACCTCAAGGCAGTCATATTGGTGGAGTTGCGGAGTGAATAAAAATGTGCTAGACACTCAAATGGAAAACAACAAAGCACAGGCAGAAGAGATGAGGGGAACAGAAATGGGTCATTGATGAGGGAAAAGAGCTCGGAAAGGTATAAAATGGCAAGCGAAAGTACATTCAATCAAGCCAGGTGTGCAATCTGGCACTGGTGATACTGAGGAGTCGTGAGGTCTGAGCGAAGTTTCTAATACAGTAGAGAAAATTTAAAAAGTTCCAGCTGGGAAATAATGGATCATTTTTGGACTGAGAGTCACTTAAAAATTCAGTTTAAAGGCTGATATTTATTAAATAAAATAAAATAAAATAAAAAAAAAATCCAAAACTCTGACCTTGTGAAAAGGTTTGATTTTATCTCTCTGGTTTTGTCATGTTGATGTTTGACTGAAGACCTTGAAATCTTTATTTAAAATTCAGAATTCATGAAAAAGAAAAGAAAAAAGATAAAAAGATAAAACGATAGATAGATAAAACATTAAAACGTTAGAACAATATACAAATCAATAGAACGACAGAAAGGACAATGGAACAATAGAACAACAGAATGATATATTAAACAATAGAATGATATAACGATAGAACAATCCATAGACACAATGACAGAACAACATACACAACGATAGAATAGCAGAATGATAGATAAAACGATAGATAGATAGAACAACAGAATGATAGAACAACAGAACAATAGATAAAAGGATAGAATGATAGAACGATAGATAAAACGATAGAGTGATAGACTGAATGATAGATCTATCTAACGTCAGAACGATAGAACAATAAATAAAACAATAGAATGATAGACAGATGATAGATAGATGATATATAGAAGGCTAGATAAAATGTTAGATAGATAAAACAATAGAACAATAGACAGAACGACAGAACAACATTACGATAGAATGATAGATAGAACGATAGAACAATATAACAATGGATAAAATATTAGAACGACAGAACGATAGATAGAAAGATGGATTGATAGAACGATAGAACGATAGAAAGATGGATTGATAGAACGATAGATAGAACGACAGAACGATAGAACGATAGATAGAACGATAGATAGAACGATAGAACGATAGATAGAACGATAGAACGATAGATAGAATGATAGATAGAATGATAGATAGAACGATAGAACAATATAACAATGGATAAAATATTAGAACGACAGAACGATAGATAGAAAGATGGATTGATAGAACGATAGAACGATAGATAGAAAGATGGATTGATAGAACGATAGATAGAAAGATGGATTGATAGAACGATAGATAGAACGATAGAACGATAGATAGAACGATAGATAGAACGATAGAACGATAGATAGAATGATAGATAGAACGATAGAACAATATAACAATGGATAAAATATTAGAACGACAGAACGATAGATAGAAAGATGGATTGATAGAACGATAGAACGATAGATAGAAAGATGGATTGATAGAACGATAGATAGAACGATAGAACGATAGATAGAACGATAGAACGATAGATAGAACGATAGATAGAACAATAGAACGATAGATAGAACGATAGATAGATAGAATGATAGATAGAACGATAGAACAATATAACAATGGATAAAATATTAGAACGACAGAACGATAGATAGAAAGAGGGATTGATAGAATGATAGAACGATAGAACGATAGAACGATAGAACGATAGATAGAAAGATGGATTGATAGAACGATAGATAGAAAGATGGATTGATAGAACGATAGAACGATAGATAGAACGATAGATAGAACGATAGAACGATAGATAGAATGATAGATAGAACGATAGAACAATATAACAATGGATAAAATATTAGAACGACAGAACGATAGATAGAAAGATGGATTGATAGAACGATAGAACGATAGAACGATAGATAGAAAGATGGATTGATAGAACGATAGATAGAACGATAGAACGATAGATAGAACGATAGATAGAACAATAGAACGATAGATAGAACGATAGATAGATAGAATGATAGATAGAACGATAGAACAATATAACAATGGATAAAATATTAGAACGACAGAACGATAGATAGAAAGAGGGATTGATAGAACGATAGATAGAAAGATGGACTGATAGAACGATAGATAGAACAATAGAACGATAGATAGAATGATAGAACGATAGATAGAACGATAGAACGATAGATAGAACGATAGATAGATAGATAGATAGATAGATAGATAGATAGATAGATAGATAGATAGATAGATAGATAGATAGATAGATAGATAGATAGATAGATAGAACGATAGAACGATAGATAGATAGATAGATAGAACGATAGATAGAACGATAGATAGAACGATAGATAGAACGATAGAACGATAGATAGAACGATAGATAGATAGAATGATAGATAGAACGATAGAACAATATAACAATGGATAAAATATTAGAACGACAGAACGATAGATAGAAAGAGGGATTGATAGAATGATAGAACGATAGAACGATAGAACGATAGATAGAAAGATGGATTGATAGAACGATAGAACGATAGATAGAAAGATGGATTGATAGAATGATAGATAGAACGATAGAACGATAGATAGAACGATAGAACGATAGATAGAACGATAGATAGAACAATAGAACGATAGATAGAACGATAGATAGATAGAATGATAGATAGAACGATAGAACAATATAACAATGGATAAAATATTAGAACGACAGAACGATAGATAGAAAGAGGGATTGATAGAATGATAGAACGATAGAACGATAGAACGATAGAACGATAGATAGAAAGATGGATTGATAGAACGATAGATAGAAAGATGGATTGATAGAACGATAGAACGATAGATAGAACGATAGATAGAACGATAGAACGATAGATAGAATGATAGATAGAACGATAGAACAATATAACAATGGATAAAATATTAGAACGACAGAACGATAGATAGAAAGATGGATTGATAGAACGATAGAACGATAGAACGATAGATAGAAAGATGGATTGATAGAACGATAGATAGAACGATAGAACGATAGATAGAACGATAGATAGAACAATAGAACGATAGATAGAACGATAGATAGATAGAATGATAGATAGAACGATAGAACAATATAACAATGGATAAAATATTAGAACGACAGAACGATAGATAGAAAGAGGGATTGATAGAATGATAGAACGATAGAACGATAGAACGATAGATAGAAAGATGGATTGATAGAACGATAGATAGAAAGATGGACTGATAGAACGATAGATAGAACAATAGAACGATAGATAGAATGATAGAACGATAGATAGAACGATAGAACGATAGATAGAACGATAGATAGAACGATAGATAGATAGATAGATAGATAGATAGATAGATAGATAGATAGATAGATAGATAGATAGATAGATAGATAGATAGATAGAACGATAGAACGATAGATAGATAGATAGATAGAACGATAGATAGAACGATAGATAGAACGATAGATAGAACGATAGAACGATAGATAGAACGATAGATAGAACGATAGAACGATAGATAGAACGATAGAATGATAGATAGAACGATAGATAGAATGATAGAACGATAGATAGAACGATAGAACGATAGATAGATAGATAGAACGATAGATAGATAGATAGATAGATAGATAGATAGATAGATAGATAGATAGATAGATAGATAGATAGATAGAACGATAGATAGATAGATAGATAGAACGATAGAACGATAGATAGAACGATAGATAGAACGATAGATAGAACGATAGAACGATAGATAGAATGATAGATAGAACGATAGAACGATAGATAGAACGATAGAATGATAGATAGAACGATAGATAGAATGATAGAACGATAGATAGAACGATAGATAGAACGATAGAACGATAGAACGATAGATAGATAGATAGATAGATAGATAGATAGATAGATAGATAGATAGATAGATAGATAGATAGATAGATAGATAGATAGATAGATAGATAGATATTTCTAGGAAAAGACATCCATCTGTATGTCAGATCACATAAGGTCACATTAAATTCGAACTATAATTCACAATTCATAGCATCTTGAATCTAGAAGATTGAAGATGTTTGGGTCCCCAAAGCAGAGAGCGCTTCAGGCCAAAGGCCAGCAGGTCCATTCACACATCTTCTGCAGCGCTGAGAAAAGCAGCCGCGGGGCGAAACCTTGCAAAGCCCAGTGAGATCAGGAAAGAGCTGTTGATATTTATATAGCTATATAAAGGACCAGTTAAGCATTGACAATCTGCTTGGAGCATTTGAGTTGCATACTAACAAAGACCACCAAAAAAATGGTGACCTATTTCTCTCCGAGATTCACTCTATAAAGCTGGGAACGTGATCTGGAGGCTCATTCATCATGATTAGTCCTATTACGTGCGGGCCAGGTCTGTTTTAAACAATATTTATCTAACTCAGAAACATTTTTGGAGTGTTTCTAGACCATTGGGTTTTGACGGTTTTGTATTTATCTTGACTGGGGCGAGTGCACTCATCTTTGCCAGCGGCGAGCGGGATTTGGGTTCAGCCCAGGTTTCGCTGCCATGTTCAAGATATTTTAGCAGGACATTCAGAGTGTGCTTAAAGTTAATGGGGGTTTGATTGGCCCATTTAAAATTAATAGGTGCATTAGACTGAAATGCGATGTTAAATGCTCTTTTCAGGCCCGCTGAACCTGTGCTTGCTAGGCTACAGTTTTTAAGGCTTTTCGATTTAGCGTCAACACGAATTGCACTGTTGTTTTATTTAAAAGCCACTGACATAAAGATATGACGCAATAAAATGCAATTAAATAAAATAAGGTAAATAATATATGTTCAAAAAAATACATTGTAAATTAAGTTTATTATTCTTTGCTTAAATGGCAAAATGATTTTTAAAAATTTTAAACAAAATAAATCAAATTTCTTCTAAATAAAAAAAGAAAACAAAGAAATACAAAAAATGGTATAATTTAGTTTATACTTTTTATTTGAGAAGCAATATTCCTAAATTAATTCTTTAATAAATAATAAAAAATTTTGAGAAGAAAAAAACTTTTAAAAAGATATTAAGACTTATTTTTAGAGTATATATTTTGAATTTAGTTTATTATTATTTGCTTACATGACAAAATGTTTTCTCATAAGTAAATAAATAATTTTTTTTCTAAAAGAAAAAAATAAATACATTAAAATAAATAAATGGTATAATTTACAGTTCATATTTTTTTGAGAAGCAACATTGTCAATTAATTCTTCAATTCTTTATTTAATAAAATATTTTTTAAAAGCGAAAGTCTTAATATATTAAGACTTATTTTTAGAAAATATATTTTAAATTAAATTGATTATTTATTTATAAATTAATTTATTATTATTAATTGATTAATTAATTTATTTATTTTATACCTGCATTATTAGTTTATTATTATTATTATTATTATTATTATTATTATTATTATTATTATTATTATTATTATTATTATTATTATTATGTTTTTCTGAAATAAATAAATAAATATTTCTGAGAAGAAGAAAAAAATCAACCAATAAATAAATTGTATAATTTACACAATTTATATTTTTTATTTGGGAAGCAAATTTCATCAATTAAATTTTCAATTCTTTATTTTCTAAATACATATACATTTTTTAAGAAGCAAAAGTCATAAGATATTAAAAAACTTATTTTTAGAAAATATATTTTGAATTAAGTTTCTTAATTAGTAAATTATTTATTATTTACATATTTTTTTTATTTTAATTTACTTTTTTTTTTTTACTTGAGAAGCAAATTTCTTTAAATAATTCATCTTTTTTTTATAAATAATTATTTTTGAGAAGCAAAGTAATTTGAGGATGTTTAGATATTCTATTGAAAATAAATAAATAAATAAATAAATAAATAAATAAATAAATAAATGCTGAATGAGCTTTGGGGTTTTCTTAGCTTTTTAGTTTTTTTCTCTCCTCTCATTTTAATAATATATTTAATTGAATTTACAAATAGTTTAAGTAAAATGTAGTTTATTAAACCTAAAATATATGTATAAAACATTCAAATTCTAAAATTTTCTCAGTTTGTTTAAATACTGTACTTGAAATCTGGCATCTGGCATGGTTGCCATAGCGATGACTTACGCTCAGAGACATACAAAAGCAGCTGTCATTGTAGAAAGGGGAAAATTTGGCACATGCTGTGTTCAAAACGGCTCGCTCCTTTGCTCATTCGCTATTCATTACAAAGAGAGCGGCACATGTGTGCATAAAAGAGGGAATTCAGCTGAAGACGCTTTGTGTGAATGTATAACATTCTAGCTTTAGCCATACATCACTGCAGTCACGTCCCAAACACGGAAAACAAATCCTGATCCGAAACACATCGGATAGTAATCAGATTTGAAACCACACATTGATTGGGTTTGGATGAGGTTTGTTCAAATCAGATTCCATGTGGGTTTTTCCTACAAACAATTAAACTGATTCGAGTTGGATTTTTGCTGCCTGTCTGAACAAAACCTAATTATTTTGCTAGAAAGGAGGAAATAAATTCACAGTCAAATCTCCTCTTTGACAGACGGAACCGATATCAGATGATATTTCAAGCTAAATGTCATATGACTAGGGAGTATGAGATGTATTGAATTCCTTGCGTCATTCCTCATATTTCATTCATATTTTGTACCAAAAATAAGACGATTCGCAAGTAGACGGCGGATAATATATATATATTTTAGTCTCTTCGGTTATCACTAACAGCAAAAAAAACCATCCAGAGTCTGTTTCTCATCTCTCGCACATCCTCAGAGGCCAGTTTTCAGTGTGCTCTCCAGCATTAATCAGTCTGGAGGAGAAAGCGTGTGTGTGTGTGTGTGTGTGTGTGTGTGTGTGTGTGTGTGTGTGTGTGTGTGTAAGTGTGTGAGGAGGAGCCGATAGATGTAATTGGCTCTAAGCTGATATTCCAGCGCTACCTCATCTCACCTGAGGGAAGAGATCTCTCTCTGAAGCTTTCCTAAATGAACCTTAATACACACTCACTAAAATCCTTCAGTTCCCCAAGAGCCGCACACAGCATCAGAATCACTGTGTGAGAACACACACACTACACTTGCCACAAAAAAAGGAACAAATCCATGTACTTATCAAATAATGACAGAAGTGGTGTATAAAGACATTATTTGTGAGTCTATATGAGTATTCATTTTGTGTTTTTTTTTTAAGTGTAAAGTGTATCTTAAATTCGTTTTTGAAGGAAAATGTAATCAAGTTACGCCACTGAATAAAAACAAAAAAAATTGAGATGTTTTATCTCACAATTTTGACTTATTTTTCTCGGCATTGCGATGTATAAACTTGCAATAAAATTGAGTTTCTGTCGCAATTCTGAACTGCAACTGCGAGTTAATGGTACAATTTTGACTTTTTCTCACAACTGCAAGTTTATATGTCGCATTTCACACTTTTTTCTCGCAATTGCAAGTTTATGTCGCAATTCTGACTTTTTCTCGCAATTTGGAGTTTGTCGCAATGTTGATTATCGCAATTGCAAGTTGATGTTGACATTTTTGTCGCAATTCCAAATTTGTCGCATTTCAGACTTTTTTGTCACAATTCCAAGTTTATGACCCAATTCCAAGTTTGTCACATTTCAGACTTTATCGTAATTCCAAGTTTATGACCCAATTCCAAGTTTATGTTGCTTTTCAGACCTTTTTGTCGCAATTCCAAGTTTATGTCGCATTTCAGACTTTTTTGTCGCAATTCCAAGTTTATGTCGCATTTTAGACTTTTTTGTCGCAATTCCAAGTTTATGTCTCAATTCCAAGTTTGTCGCATTCTCGCATTTCAGACTTTTTTCTTGCAATTGGGAGTCACAATTTATGACCCAATTCCTTTTTTGTCACAATTCCAAGTTTGTCGCATTTCAGTCTTTTTTGTCACAATTCCAAGTTTATGTCACATTTCAGACTTTTTTGTCGCAATTCTAAGTATGTCGCATTCTCGCATTTCAGATTGTTTTGTTGCAACTGCAATTTTGTCACAATTCAGACTTTTTTCTTGCAATTGGGAGTTCATAAGTCACAATTCTGTCTTTTTCTCACAATTGCGAGTAAATGGTTTAATTCAGTTTTTTATCGCAACTGCAAATTTGTCGCATTTCAGACTTTTTTGTCACAATTCCAAGTTTATGACCCAATTCCAAGTTTATGTCGCTTTTCAGACCTTTTTGTCGCAATTCCAAGTTTGTCGCATTTCAGATTTTGTCACAATTCCAAGTTTATGTCGCATTTCAGACTTTTTTGTTGCAATTCCAAGTTTGTCGCATTTTAGACTTTTTTGTCGCAATTCCAAGTTTATGTCTCAATTCCAAGTTTGTCGCATTCTCGCATTTCAGACTTTTTTTCTTGCAATTGGGAGTCACAATTTATGACCCAATTCCTTTTTTGTCACAATTCCAAGTTTGTCGCATTTCAGTCTTTTTTGTCACAATTCCAAGTTTATGTCACATTTCAGACTTTTTTGTCGCAATTCTAAGTATGTCGCATTCTCGCATTTCAGATTGTTTTGTTGCAACTGCAATTTTGTCACAATTCAGACTTTTTTCTTGCAATTGGGAGTTCATAAGTCACAATTCTGTCTTTTTCTCACAATTGCGAGTAAATGGTTTAATTCAGTTTTTTATCGCAACTGCAAATTTGTCGCATTTCAGACTTTTTTGTCACAATTCCAAGTTTATGACCCAATTCCAAGTTTATGTCGCTTTTCAGACCTTTTTGTCGCAATTCCAAGTTTGTCGCATTTCAGATTTTGTCACAATTCCAAGTTTATGTCGCATTTCAGACTTTTTTGTTGCAATTCCAAGTTTATGTCGCATTTTAGACTTTTTTGTCGCAATTCCAAGTTTATGTCTCAATTCCAAGTTTGTCGCATTCTCGCATTTCAGACTTTTTTTCTTGCAATTGGGAGTCACAATTTATGACCCAATTCCTTTTTTGTCACAATTCCAAGTTTGTCGCATTTCAGTCTTTTTTGTCACAATTCCAAGTTTGTCACATTTCAGACTTTTTTGTCGCAATTCCAAGTTTGTCGCATTCTCGCATTTCAGATTGTTTTGTTGCAACTGCAATTTTGTCACAATTCAGACTTTTTTCTTGCAATTGGGAGTTCATAAGTCACAATTCTGTCTTTTTCTCACAATTGCGAGTAAATGGTTTAATTCAGTTTTTTTATCGCAACTGCAAGTTTGTCGCATTTCAGGCTTTTTTGTTGCAATTCCAAGTTTGTCACATTTCAGACTTTTTTTAATCACATTTCCAAGTTTATGACTCAATTCCAAGAGTTTGTTGCTTTTCAGACCTTTTTGTCGCAATTCCAAGTTTATGTTGCATTTCAGACTTTCTTATCGCAATTCCAAGTTTATGTCGCAATTCCAAGTTTGTTTCATTTGACTTTTTTCATGCAACTGCGAATTTATGTTGCAATTCTGCCTTTTTTTTCTTGCAATTGGGAATTTATAAGTCACAATTCTGTCTTTTTCTCACAAATAGTTAATAGTTTAATTCTGATTTTTTTCTTCTCGCAACTGCAAGTTTGTCGCATTTCAAACTTTTTTTGTCGCAATTCCAAGTTTGTCGCATTTCAGACTTTTTTTTATCACAATTTTAAGTTTATGACCCAATTCCAAGTTTATATCACATTTCACACTTTTTTGTCACAATTCCAAGTTTATGCCACATTTCAGATTTTTTTTTTTTTTTTTTTTTGCTGCAATTCCAAGTTTATGTCGCAATTCAGACTTTGTTCTCGCAATTACATGTTTATAGCTCCTTTCACAGAGGAATCCCGGTAAATTGCTAGATAATTACCAGTATGACTTTACCGGTATGACTTTTGAGTCGTTTATATGTTGCAATTCTGACTTCTTTGTCTCAATTGGGAGTTTATATCACGCAATTCTGAGAAAAAGTCTGTACTTCATGTTTATATCTTACAATTCTTACTTTTTATCTTGCAATTTGCAAGTTTATATTAAGCAATTCTGACTTTAGAATTTGTAATTGTCCATTTATATTAAGCCATTCTGACTTTTTCTCGCAATTGCGAGTTTACGTCATGCAATTCTGAGAAAAAAAAGTCAGAACTTCATGCTTATATCTGACCATTCTGACTTTTAACTCACAGTTTACAAGTTTATATCACGCAATTCTAACTTTAAAACTGGCAACTGCAAGTTTATATCATGCAATTCTAAGAAAAATCAGTCAGAATTGAGTTCGTATCTCACAATTCTGAGGAAAAAAATTGCAAGATGTAAATTCGCAATTGCAAGAAAATATGTCACAATTATGAGATAAAAACCTTACAATTAACTTTTTTTTATTCTTTATTCAGTGGCAGATATACATTTTTCCAGTATAACCCTTAAACAAAACAGAATGATTGGTTCAAAACAATTCTCTTTAAATGCCCATGTCTAACCTTAAACCTAACCTCTAAATCTGACTGGCTAATAGCAATGTTGTTGCAACAAGGATGCTGATTCATGAACGCATCAACATCGCATTAATCCTTTATATCACCATTAGTGTCAGGGCCAGTCAGCGTTAACTAACAACCCCCATCCCATGACTCACCACAGTAGGGTCCCTCGTCAGAATGGTCCGCACAGTCCCTCCAACCGTTACAGATTCGCTCTGGCGGGAGGCACACAGATGTGTCATTGCCGCAGGGAAACTTGGGAGGCTTACAAACGGACACTTCACAGCCCTCCTCATCCGATTGGTCCTCGCAGTCAATGTCTCCGTCGCACACCCAGTCCTTACTAATGCATTTCCCTACGGTGCACAAAAAAAGTGTTACAAAGGACTTTTTTTTAACATCATTAACTCTCTGCGTCACTGCTCTACAAAGCTATCTGCTTTCTGCACACTTTTTCTTTAACCGAAACACTCTGGAATATCCGAGATACGGCATATAATTTCCCACAGGGCTACACACAGTTTCAGGATGCTTTTTTGGACCTTGATGCTTGCCGTATCATTAGCGATAATGGGGTACATAATCATTGGTTTTATTCTTTTTACGTCAAGTAAAAAAGTGACATTAAAATGCTACTGTTAGCAAGAACTGAACTAAGTGAAATTAAATGGTATCCAGCCATTGTTCGCACTAGACTGACAGTTTCATAGCCACTTTTTTATGATTTAATTATTTATTTAAATACCTTTTTTCTCCAATTTAATGTGAGACATGAGTTTCATGCATTTTTCATACAGAATCCTTATCGGTTCTTCTTAATGGTGTACTGAGTAACCTAAGGTGTTTCGATTTATTTATTTTTTTGAGCATGTGAGACAAGTCATTAGCGATTCCCTCATTATCTCTCCAGACAAGTTCTTTAAAAAGGTGAAACAGGGCGTTGAGTACATAAATTACTTTCCTGTATCTTCCAAGACCAAACCATGTCTTCACGTTCATTAGACCTTCACTGAGACTTTGCTTAATCAGATTTTAATTCACTTTACTTCAGCTTTAACAGAACTTTGTTTAGCTAGGTCTCTGTTTTACCTGAATCCAGGCTAGATGTGATTAAAAGGCTAAAATTAAGAAGCTCTCCACAATGGTTCGAAAGGTCTAAGGCATTAAAACATTTTGACAGTCCTTCTATAGTTTCTAGCTGTTGGGTTTGTAGCCTTACAACCTGGAAGTGAATTAGCATTTTCGCTAACGGCTCCCCTCAGGGATTTCTAATGGCTTTGCAACAGCAGTTTTAGATTTAAGAATAAAATGAGGTTCGTGACTTCCTCGTTTTGTTCCGCAGCATAAATTACACACAGTGACACCTCAAATGTGAAACCGTTATGTGCTTTAAATTGCTAATGTAAACATGCTAACAAGTTGCTACTGAGGGCGTTTAGCGAGAGCCGGCAGCACAGAATGAATAAGGAGCCGTTCACGCAGGACGTTTTCTGTAGACCAGTGATACGCTTATGATTAATGATATGGGCATAAAACAAACAATATATTTACTTCTTGCTTTAAAAACTGTTTAAACCAGCCAATGTTGGTCTTTAGCTTTTCTAGCTAATCTTCCAGCTAAGTCAAGTCTGTGTTTAGCTAGACAGCTAGCTGATCATCCAGGACACCAGACAAGACAAGCTTCAGAGAGCATTTAAAACCACTTTAGGCTGGTTTAAGAAGTTTTCAGCAGGTTTCTTTGGTACAATAATGCAATGTCTTTAATTTAGCTTCATTTTGGTCCCTTTTTTAAGCAAGTCTGCACATACACTTGATTCATTTCCATTAATTTGGTTAACTGTACAAACCTGAGAGACCAGCTAAGACCAGGAAACCAATTTTCGCTGGTTTAAGATGTTTTCAGCAAGTTTCTTGGGTACAATAATGCAATGTCTTTAATTTAGCTCCATTTAGTCCCTTTTTAAAGCAAATATCCACATACACTTGATTAACTTCTATTAATTTAATTAATTATGCAAGCCTGAGAGACCACCTAAAAACAGGAAACCAGTTAAAGATGGTTTAAGATCTTTTCAGCATATTTCTTGGGTACAATTAAGCAATGTCTTTAATTTAGCTTCATTTTTTTAAGCAATAAAATGTCCCTTTTTTTCAAACAAATTCCACATACATTTGATTAATTACCATTAATTTGGTTAATTATACAAGCCTGAGGGACCACCTAAGACCAAGAAACCAGTTTAGGCTGGTTTAGGATGTTTTCAGCAGTTTTCTTGGGTATAATAATGCACTGTTTTTAATTTAGCTTCATTTGGTACCTTTTTCAAGCAAATATCCACATAAACTTAAATAATTTCCAATAATTTGGTTAGTTATACAAGCCTGGGAGACCACCAAAGACCAGGAAACTAGTTTAGGCTGGTTTAAGATGTTTTCAGCAGGTTTCTTGGGTATAATCATGCAATGTCTTTGATTTCGCCTCATTTAATCACTTTTTTTTAAAGCAAATATATACATACACTTGATTAATTTTCATTAATTTGGTTAATTATACAAGCCTGACAGACCAGCTAAGACCAGGAAACCAGTTAAGGCTGTTTAATATGTTTTCAGCAGGTTCACAGCAAATTTCTGGAGTTCGAAAATCAGGAGTTAGGCAAAAAAGTGTGAAAGTGTTAAATTTTTGGAGTTTATTTTTTAACTCTCACTACATTTTGTGTTACGGGATACTCCCTGGCTGTGTTGTATTTCGGAGTTCATTCATTGGTGTTCAGGAGCACGTTTTAACGTTACATCAGGAGCGCGCCATGACACGAGCCTGGTTGTGCCACACGAGGACTGATGAAGTTGTCTCCTTCGTCTTGAGGTAGGTAAAAAACTAATTTCAAAATGTTTTTTATCTTCTGACAGACAGCTGATTACATAGCTGTTACGTTATCTACTGTGTACTGACGCCAATAACCGCGGCGAACTTTGTGTTGAATGAATCTCCGATGCAAAACATGGCTGTTTTGAGCGGACTTTTTTTCCCGATGTGAACAAGCTAATATTAGCTAACGTCTTTCTGTTCACCTTATTTTTGTAAACGAGTGTTTTGCTGTCAAATTTAAGTAGTGACTCGCTCAAGAAACATTCTGTTAAGCTTCCATAAAGTAATGCCGACGAGACGAGGTAATATCTAGCAATGTCAGTAAACTGAAGTGTCTAACGTTACCCTGGCTTAAAACGATCATAGTTTAGCCATGAACATGTAAAGTTATGCCTGTAATGTTTTGAGTCGTAACGGCTAATGTTACAAATGTTTTAGTAGTGACTCGTGACTTATGAGAGTTCGTGGCTTTCATTTTAAACATTTTGCATTTTCAATCACACTAACATTAGAGGTTATTTTAAATTACATGTTTTCTCTTCATTGTCAGGATTTTGACATAAGTGCAGGATGGAGGGAAGTAGTAGTAAAACTGGACGAAATTTGTTTCTCAGATTTTACTAAATTCAGGTGAGTTATATGTTTAGTAATCAGTTAATAAAGAGTAAGTGACTGTAATTTTATGATTTATTTTGTTAATAACATGTTGATGTTATTGTGTAGTCCACCAGAAGTTTTTGATACCAGAAAACGACACTGAAAATCACAGATGACCAGGGCTCAGCTGATGTACTACACGTTTTCTTGCTTCTTGGATGTCGAAGGACTGGTAAGGGTTAAATAATATTTCAAAATTTTATTGAAAAAAAAATATATTGTTACATTTGTCTGAACCATTATCTTTTTTTTTATTTATTTTTTTTAGTTATCACGGATGCTTGGAATAGTGGTTGCTACAAGGATCCTGGAAAAATTGAACACTTGGAAAGTAATTGAGGCCATGAAGATCAATTTTGAAGAGGCAACATATCATCTGGTGAAAAGGTTTGTTTAGACAACACTTTTATGTTCCAAATATTTAGCTTGAATTAATTCACTTCCAGAACAAAAACTTACAGATAATTTACCCCTTTGTCATCCATGATGTTCATGTCTTTCTTTCATCAGTCATAAAGAAATTGTGTTTTATGAGGAAAACATTGCAGGATTTTTCTCAACATAGTGGATTTCTGTGGTGCTTAACGACTTGAATACATTTATATTTATAAAGTTTTTAACCTCAAATGCTGGTCTTGTCTACCTCTGCGATGCACATGCATACTCTGTGCACTCTGGTTCAATACATTTATAGTATATCGAAAAACTCTTCTCATTTTCTCATTGATGTTCAACCTTTTTTTTTTCTTTTCTTTTTTTGTTGCAAAGGGCATTTGATCATCTTTGCACGTTCACTTTGTAAACACTGGGTCGGTACTTCTACAGCGATGTAGGACAATTTGGAAGTTAGATATGGATGAAACTGAGATGGTAGTTTTTTGACGTACCCTAACTGTCTTGAACCAGAGTGCACAAAGTACGTATGCTCAATGCACAGCTAGACAAGATGAGCATTTGTGGTTAAAACGTGCACAAATATTAATTTATTAATGAAAGTAACTCATTGTTTTGCTAGTTAAGACCCTTCTTCCCCGGCTGGGATGGTTTAGAGCCATTTGAAGTTGCATTGAAACTGCAATTCTGAAATTCAAACTCGCACGCACCATTTAAGTTATATGGAGAGAAATGCTGTGAAATGAATGTTTTTCTTAAAAAAACAATTTCTTTGTGACTGAAGAAAGAAAAGAAATGCATGAACCTCTTGGATGACAAGCGGGTGAGTAAATTATCTGTATTTTTTGTTCTGGAAGTGGACTCTTCCTTTAATGCCTATTGTTTATAAAGGGATGTTTATCTTGTGTTTCAGTCATGCCAAAGTCTTGATGACCATCACCTGGCCACTAAAGAAAAACCCTCAGCCATATCTTCTTGCCTCAGGGACATCAAAAGCACAGGTTTCCACCTTTTACATTGTCTTGGACAGAGAAGTTTCGCCTTGTCAGTCATGTACATCCTTGGGTATTGTTGAAGAGCTGTTCAAGTAAAGTAAAGTATCATGATGCTCTGTCCAGCCTGTACATATTTTTTTTTTTTTTTTACAGACAAATGTATATAATATTGATATAGGTACAACTGAAGTCAAAGAACTGAGAGCAAGGCAGTTGAACGAGCAGTAATTTTCTTATTTAAGCAAAATGTTAAGTTCTGTCGTCATGGAATGTATCCTGGTATCACTGTGGATTTTTTCTTGTTACTTCATCTGATTTATATCTACCTCATTTTATAATCATTCAGGCTTGATTTTATATAATGCAATGATGTGTTGTTGACTATGCTGTATACAATTTTACTAAACATTTCCTGTTGGCACTGCAGACATATTAAATGTAAATGTTTTGCTGTTAGATTTTACAGTATTTTATGACAGCAGTTAATTTCAAAGTGTTTACATGCATGGAATTTCTAAATCCAATCTATGTATTTCCTCAAATAAAAGCAGAAAGTTGAGAGTATGGCTTTCAGTGTAGTCATTTCCACATAAAACATATTGTGTTTTTAACACTGGTTAAAGAGTTTAAATTATAATTAACTAAATTTTAGAGTTAAAATTACTCTCCAAATTATTAATATTTTAACTCCAGAAAGTGTTAAAATTTAACTCTGAGAAAGTGTTAAAAATTCAACTCCAAGAGCGGAGTTATTTTAACTCTGCGCTGGAGTCTATTTGATGGTCACGCATGTACACTCAGATTGAGTTGATTTTAACTACCAGGGAGTTTATTCCAAAGACCAGAATTTGCTGTGTTTCTTGGGTAAATAATGCAATGTCTTTGATTTCACTTCATTCAGCCATTTTTTTTTTCTCAAGCAAATATCAACATACATTTGATTAATTTTCATTCATTTGGTCAATTATACAAGCCTGAGAGACCAGTTAAGACCAGATAACCTCTTTAGGCTGGTTTAAAGTGTTTTCAACAGGGTTCTTGGATACATTAATACAATGTCTTTAATTTAGCTTCATTTTTTCCCTTTTTTAAGCAAATATCCACATTCACATGAAAAATTGCATTAATTTGATTAATTATACAAGCCTGAGACTACTTAAAACCGGGAAAAAACAAAAAAAAAAAAACAAAAAAAAAAACAGTTAAGGCTGGTTTAGAATGACTTTTAAGCAGGTTTTTGGGGCAACAAAATGCCATATTTTTAAATTAGCTTCTTTTTTTTTTGTAATTATGCAATTATTTTAATTACACATTTTAGCTGACTGACAGCCCTTACAAATAAAATGTCACAAATTGAAGTAGGCTTTATTTTTTTTCCCCTCAAAAGCTCCTCCCATAAACCAGCCTCCAGCTTTTTTTAAAGCAGCAAGAGCTCTACTTTCCAACCTCCAACTTTTGAAGTTCAGCATCACAGATCAATTCCCACACACACATTTACCCACAAATGCACACAAACACAAATACAATTCCACCTGAACCCAACTCACAAGGGTAATAAAATATTCCCGGTCTGCCTCAATCAGAACAAAACGATGCATCTTAAACATGATTAATTCAGTCTAGAGGGAAGCAAAGCAATAATCAATGGCCTTCTGGAAACAACTTTTCACATCACAGTCCCATTTGCAGCGGAATAACGGTAATGCAATATAATTTGAATGAGTGCTGATTCATCACGCCACCTCAGGCCACAATCAATCGATTAATGATCATATTTACGACCCCTCTTCACCCAGAGATGACGTTATAGAGAATTTTCCAAAGGTGAAACTTAATTATGTAATGTGATTATGTAATAGATGTTGCTTTCTACCTGAGACCTTGCAGGTGAACTTTGCCTTGGGGTCGCACATTCTCTTGGCTCCCTCACAGGCGAATTCATCGCTACCGTCCTCACAGTCTTTGTCTCCATCGCAACGCCATATTTCAGGAACGCAGGTGCCATCGCCACGGCAGTGGAACTCTTTGTCGCTGCAGTCGTTAATGGCAGAGAGCGCTGGAGGAGGGAAAGAGTCTTGGTGATGAAAGTTTTACAAATGTTGACATTTTGAAGGTGGAAGGCGACAGTTTTAGGTCAATGTTTCTGTGTGTTTGTGTTTTGTGTGATCATGAGCACCTGTCCTGGAGCAGGTGGCGTTCTCGTCGCTGAGGTCACCGCAGTCATTGTCCCCGTCACACATCCAGTGCTCAGGGATGCACTTCCCGCTGGAGCACTGAAACTGAGCCACCGAACAGGCGTGAACACAGCCCACCTCATCACTGCCGTCCCCACAGTCATCCTCTAGAGACAGAGAGAGAAAGAGAAAGAATGGATGTTAAAAAGAAGGACAGGAAAAAAGACAGAAAAAAATAGATAAAAGGAATTAGTAAAGGAAGGAAAGAAGCTAGATCATGTGGAACAAAAAAGAAAAAAAAAAGAAAGGAATGAAGGAAGGAAGGAAGGAAGGAAGGAAGGATGAAAAAAGAAAGAAAGAAAGAAAGAAAGAATAAGGATGAATGGATGGATGGATGGATGGATGAAAGAAAGAAATAAGAAAGAATGAATGAGGATGGATGGATGGATGGATGGATGGATTGAAGGAAGGAAGGAATGAATGAAAAGTAGGAAGATGAAATTAAAGGAATGACAGAAAGACAAAATGATTAATGGACAGATAGATGAAAGAAAGGAAGGAATGTATCAATGAAGAGTAGAAACATGAAATTAAAGGAAGGTAGGGAGGAAGGAAGGAAGGAAGGAAGGAAGAAAAGGAAGGAAGGAAGGAAGGAAGGAAGGACAAAGAAAGAAAGAAAGAAAGAAAGAAAGAAAGAAAGAAAGAAAGAAAGAAAGAAAGAAAGAAAGAAAGAAAGAAAGGATAAGGATGGATGGATGGATGGATGAAAGAAAGAAAAAGAAAGAATGAGGATGGATGGATGGATTGAAGGAAGGAAGGAATGAATGAAAAGTAGGAAGATGAAATTAAAGGAAGGACAGAAAGACAAAATGATTAATGGATGGATAGATGAAAGAAAGGAAGGAATGTATCAATGAAGAGTAGAAACATGAAATTAAAGGAAGGAAGGAAGGAAGGAAGAAAGGAAGGAAGGAATGAAGGAAGGAAGAAAAGGAAGGAAGGATGAAAAAAGAAAGAAAGAAAGAAAGAAAGGATAAGGATGGATGGATGGATGGATGAAAGAAAGAAAAAAGAAAGAATGAATGAGGATGGATGGATGGATTGAAGGAAGGAAGGAATGAATGAAAAGTAGGAAGATGAAATTAAAGGAAGGACAGAAAGACAAAATGATTAATGGATGGATAGATGAAAGAAAGGAAGGAATGTATCATTGAAGAGTAGAAACATGAAATTAAAGGAAGGTAGGGAGGAAGGAAGGAAGAAAGAAAGAAAGAAAGAAAGAAAGAAAGAAAGAAAGAAAGAAAGAAAGAAAGAAAGAAAGAAAGAAAGAATGATGGATGGATGGATGGATGGATGGAAGAAAGGAATTAATAAAGAGTAGAAAGATAAAATTAAAGGCAGAAATAAATAAAGAAAGAAGGGAAGGACAGAAAGACAAAATGATTGACGGATAGATGGATTTCTCTTCTTATTTTAGAAATAGAAGTTCTAGATTTTTGGTTTTAAAGAAAGACAAAATGATTCATGGATGAATGGATAGATGGAAGATATGAAGGTTGAAAGAAAGAAAGAAAGAAAGAAAGAAAGAAAGAAAGAAAGAAAGAAAGAAAGAAAGAAAGAAAGAGTAGAAAGGTGAAATTAAAGGCAGAAAAAAGAAAGAAAGAAAGAAAGAAAGAAAGAAAGAAAGAAAGAAAGAAAGAAAGAAAGAAAGAATAAGGATGGATGGATGGATTGAAGAAAGAAAGAAAGAAAGAAAGAAAGAAAGAAAGAAAGAAAGAAAGAAAGAAAGAAAGAAAGAAAGAAAGAAAGAAAGAAAAGAAAAATGGATGTATGGATGAAGAAGAAAAAAGAAATTAAAGAAAGGAAGGAATGAAAGACAAAATGATCGCTGGATAGATGGATTTCTCTGATTATTTTCGAAATAGAAGTTCTACATTTTTTTAGAAGAAAGAAAATGATTAATGGATGGATGGACAGATCAATGATGGAAGGAAGGAAGGAATCAATGATGAGTAGAAAGATGAAATTAAAGAAAGAAAGAAAGAAAGAAAGAAAGAAAGAAAGAAAGAAAGAAAGAAAGAAAGGATGGGGGAAAAATGAAGAAATCAATGAAGAAAGAAGAGTAGAAAGATGAAATTAAAGAAAGGAAAGAAGGATGGAAAGACAAAATGATGGATGGATGAATGAATTTCTCTTCTTTTTTTGGAAATAGAAGCCCTAGATATTTATTTATTTATTTATTTGAAGAAGGGGGTCAAAAATGACTCAAAAAATTAATGAAAATCTTTCATCTAATTATTATCTTCTACTTATTATTATTCTAATAAATCATTTTAAAAAGTCCATTCAGATCTTGCTTCACTTCAGCTCACCGGAATCACAGTGCCATTTCACACTGATGCATTTCCCATTAGTACAGCCGAACTGGGTCAGCGGTTCACAGGTTGGGAAATCTATAAAAGACACAAGAACAACAACAAAATCAACTCAGTGAAGGGCAAAGGACACCCCCTTCCAACTTCACAACTCAACTTTGTTCCCATGCCAGCAGAAAATGTGAAAAGAATAATAAAAGCTTCGATTACGTCTTCGACTAACAACTTTTCACTGGCAAGAACAACAAACACCAAAAGATTGTTTCTGCTGAACTTTGCACCGTCTGTTTTATCTCTCAAGAGACAGAAGCGCTAACCTGCCTCACGCACGTTTCAAAATAAACCAACGGTGGCGTCTTTGCGGAGTCGCACCACCTTTCAAAATTAAACATGCATTAGAAAAGACGTTCTCTGGTTACTGACAGGAAGTATGTGGCAAACTGACATCGACTTGATTGGAGCGATTCGAAGCAAGCAAACGACTCCACGGCGAACGGGGCGACACACGACATTTCTCAGACAGCACGCACTTGGCTTACCAGTGCCAGCTTGATTTTGATTTAAAGAAGCCAAGCATAAACTTTAATTACTCCATACGCGGCCCGCGTGTGCGTAAGAACCGAAGCGACCCTGGAACGGTACCCGAGGAAATTTAAGCGGTAATAAGATGCGACGATTAACAGAGGAGAAAGCTTCAAACACACACTTCATCCCTCAGAGGAAGAGAGGTGGAGATCTGCTGGTATTTCTCATCTCTCATTTACACGAGCTGAACGGTGCTGTCGCAGACGACGCGAGCCGTCACAACGGGTTTACGGCGGCCCGTGGAGTGCTGAGATATTCAAAGCATGGTAATAAGCAGCTTAAAATCATGCAAAGGGATCCATTGTTTGTTTTTTTTCCCCCTATACAATGACAATTTTCTTTGACTCGTCTTTGCGTTTATGATGAGGAGGTCCCAGAGAGACATTTTATTGTGAGCTTTTTGGCATTGAGCACAAGAAATACAGAACGTTCCAGCCTTTTTTGTGAATTTATGCTACACCGTAGTCTTAAAAATTATTGGCATTGGTTCCATAAAGAATCTTTAAAAGGATAGTTCAGCCAAAAATGAAAGTTCTGTTAATAATTACTCACCCTAATGGCGTTCCAAACCCGTAAGACCTTCGTTCACCTTCAGAGTACGAATTAAGATATTTTTGATTAAATCCAACAGCTTTCAATGTTCTTACTACCTTTTCTGGGTCTTGAACGTGGCACTTGTGTTGCTGTCTATGCAGTGTCAGAAAGTTCTCGGATTTCATTAAATATATCTTAATTTGTGTTCCAAAGATGAACGTTCTTACGGGTTTGAGAATGACATGGGGGTAACATTTGGATGAACTAACCCTTTAATATGCATTGAAACATTCCATTCCACAAAAAAGTTCTTCAAAGTTTGAAAAAGGTTCTTTGGATTATTGAAATGTTTCAAAACCAAAATGGTCCTTGTATTGAATCATTACATTTCTGGAAATAAAGGTTTATTATTCGCATTATGGGTTCCATGAAGAACCTTTAACATCAATATTTCCATCCCACAGAAGGTTCTTTCAAGTGGAAGAAAAAAGTACTTCACATTATTAGAATGTTCTACAAACTAAGAAAAGGAACTGCACTCTTAATAATAAAGGTATTGTTGGTTCCATGATGTAAACTAAAAAACAAAGGTTCTTTGATTGATGGTTTTCTTTAATCTCCATAAAAACTTACCATTCCACAAAAAGCTATTTTAAGTTTGAAAAAGGTTATTTCGGTTAATAAAATGTTTTTCATACTAACATATAAAAATGCTAGTATGAAACGTTCAAGAAAGTATGAAAGGCTCAAGAAACGTTCACTTTGAAAGTTCTTTGGAGAACCAAAATTCTTAAAATGCTCTTAAAATGTTCTAAAGGTTCTTTACAGGCATTGATGGTTCCATGAAGAACCTTTAACATTCATGCAACCTTTCAATTCCAAAGGTTCTTTAGATTATCAAAATGTTCTTCACGCCAAGAATTTTTCACGAAACTGTTCACGAAAAGGTTCTTTGAGGAACCAAAATGGTTCTTCTATTGAAGCACTACATCTTTGGAAATAAAGGTTTATTATTTGCATTGATGGTTCCATGAAGAACCTTTAACATCAATATTTCAATACCAAAATACTTGTACTTCACACCAGCAAAAAAACAAACAAAAAACAAAGGTTCAAGAAATGTTCACTGAAAGGTTCTTTGGAGAACCAAAATGGTTCCTCTATTGAATCTGTACATTTTTGGAAATAAAGGTTTGTTATTCGCATTGATGGTTCAACAAAGAACCTTTAACATCTATATTTCCATCCCACAAAAGGTTCTTTCAAGTGGAAGAAAAGGTTCTTCAGATTTTTAGAATGTCAAACATAATAGTTCTTTATTGGCATTGATGGTTCCATGAAGAATCTTTAATATCCATAAAAACTTTCCATTCCACAAAAAGTTCTTTAAAGTTTGAAAAAGGTTCTTTCGGTTAATAAAATGTTTTCCACACTAACATAAAAAAAGGGCTCAAGAAATGTTCAATGAAAGGTTCTTTGGAGAACCAAAATGGTTCTTCTATTGAATCCGTACGTTTTGGAAATAGAGGTTTATTATTTACATTGATGGTTCCATGAAGAACCTTTAACATCTATATTTCCATCCCACAAAAGGTTCTTTCAGGCATAAGAAAAAGCTCTTTACATTATTAGAATGTTCTTCACGCTAAAAGATAAAGGTTCTTTTTTTTTTTTTTTTTGGTTTTGATGGTTCCATGAAGAATCTTTAATTTCCATTGAAACTTCGCATTCCACAAAAAGTTTAAAGTTTGAAAAAGGTTCTTTTGATTATTAAAATGTTCTTCACACCAACAAAAAATGATTCAAGACATGTTCACTGAAAGGTTCTTTGGAGAACCAAAATGGTTCTTCTATTGAATCCGTACGTTTTGGAAATAGAGGTTTATTATTTGCATTGATGGTTCCATGAAGAACCTTTAACATCTATATTTCCATCCCACAAAAGGTTCTTTCAAGTAGAAGACAAGGTTCTTCAGATTTTTAGAATGTAAAACATAGTGGTTCTTTATTGGCATTGATGGTTCCATGAAGAACCTTTAACATCTATATTTCCATCCCACAAAAGGTTCTTTCAAGTGAAAGAAAAGGTTCTTCAGGTTTTTAGAATAAAAAACAGTGTTTTTTTATGGTTCCATGAAGAATCTTTAATATCCATAGAAACTTTCCATTCCAAGTTCTTTAAAGTTTGAAAAAGGTTCTTTCGATTATTAAAATGTTCTTCACACCAACATAAAACATGGTTTAAGAAATGTTCACTGAACTGTTCTCTGGAGAACCCAAATGTTACTTCTACTGAACTGTTAATTTTTAAAGGTTAATAATTTGCCTTTATTACTGATTATTTGCGTTTAATGAAGAACCTTTAACATCATTTAAAAAAGTTTATTTTGGTTAATAAAATGTTCTTCACACTAACAAAAAATGTCTCAAAGAATGTTCACTTTGAAAGTTCTTTGGAGAACCAAAATGGTTCTTCTATTGAATCTTTACATTTTTTGAAAATAATGTTTTTTTATTATTTGTGTATGGTTTCATGAAGAACCTTCAAGATCAAAATATCCCACAAAAGGTTCTTTCAATCGGAAGACATTTTTTGCACGTTATTAGAATGTTCTTGACACTAGAAAATAAAGGTTCTTTATTGACATTGATGGTTCCATTGGAGAATTGTTAATAGCCATAGAAACTTTTCTTTCCACAAAAAGTTCTTTAAAGTTGAAAAAGGTTCTTTCGATTATTAAAATGTTTTTCACACCAACAAAAAATGATTCAAGACATGTTCACTGAAAGGTTCTTTGGAGAACCAAAATGGTTCTTCTATTGAATCCGTACGTTTTGGAAATAGAGGTTTATTATTTGCATTGATGGTTCCATGAAGAACCTTTAACATCTATATTTCCATCCCACAAAAGGTTCTTTCAAGTAGAAGACAAGGTTCTTCAGATTTTTAGAATGTAAAACATAGTGGTTCTTTATTGGCATTGATGGTTCCATGAAGAACCTTTAACATCTATATTTCCATCCCACAAAAGGTTCTTTCAAGTGAAAGAAAAGGTTCTTCAGGTTTTTAGAATAAAAAACAGTGTTTTTTTTTATGGTTCCATGAAGAATCTTTAATATCCATAGAAACTTTCCATTCCAAGTTCTTTAAAGTTTGAAAAAGGTTCTTTCGATTATTAAAATGTTCTTCACACCAACATAAAACATGGTTTAAGAAATGTTCACTGAACTGTTCTCTGGAGAACCCAAATGTTACTTCTACTGAACTGTTAATTTTTAAAGGTTAATAATTTGCCTTTATTACTGATTATTTGCGTTTAATGAAGAACCTTTAACATCATTTAAAAAAGTTTATTTTGGTTAATAAAATGTTCTTCACACTAACAAAAAATGTCTCAAAGAATGTTCACTTTGAAAGTTCTTTGGAGAACCAAAATGGTTCTTCTATTGAATCTTTACATTTTTTGAAAATAATGTTTTTTTTATTATTTGTGTATGGTTTCATGAAGAACCTTCAAGATCAAAATATCCCACAAAAGGTTCTTTCAATCGGAAGACATTTTTTGCACGTTATTAGAATGTTCTTGACACTAGAAAATAAAGGTTCTTTATTGACATTGATGGTTCCATTGGAGAATTGTTAATAGCCATAGAAACTTTTCTTTCCACAAAAAGTTCTTTAAAGTTGAAAAAGGTTCTTTCGATTATTAAAATGTTTTTCACACCAACATAAAACATGGTTCAAGAAATGTTCACTGAACAGTTCTCTGGAGAACCCAAATGTTTCTTCTACTGAATTATTAAAATTTTGAAAATAAAGGTTTATTATTCACATTGATTATTAATTATTTGCGTTCAATGAAGAACCTTTAACATCAATATTTCCTTCCCACAAAAGGTTCTTTCAAGTGAAATAATTTTTTTCACATTATTAGAATGTTCTTCACACTAAAAAAATAAAGGTTCTTTATTGGCATTGATGGTTCCATGAAGAATCTTTAATATCCATAGAAAATAATAATTCTACAAAAAGTTTGATAAACGGTTCTTCACAGCAAAAATGGTTCAAAAACTGTTCACTGAAAGGTTCTTTGGAGAACCGAAATGGTTCTATCAAATCTTTACATTTTTGACAATAAAGTTTATAAAGTTTTATTATTTACATTGATGGTTCCGTGAAAAACCTTTAACATCAATATTTCCATCACACAGAAGGACCTTCTATTGAATCATTAATTTTTTGACAATAAATTTTTATTATCTTTCATATCAATATTTCCATTCCACAAAAGTTAAAATGTTCACACTAAGAAAAAGAGCCACACTTATAAAAATAAAGGTTCGTTATAGGCATTGATGGTCCCATAAAGAACCTTTAACATCCATGGAAACGTTCTGTTCCACAAAAGGTTCTTTTTAGTGGAGACTTCACCAACCAAATTGCTGCTTCTATTGAATCTCTACATTGCTCCATGAAACCTTTCCAATGCCTGAAAGTTTTTTCAAAAAGTTTCCTTAAGATTATTATAATGTTCTTCACACTAAGAAATAAGAATGGCTCTTTTAAGAACGTCTTATTGAAAGGCTCTTAGTGGAAGCTAAAATGGTCTTCTATAAATTCAAGACATTGTTAGAATCTTTAAGATGAGTTGATTTTAAGGTGTCTGCTGTTTTCCGTTAATGTGAGAAATATGTTGCTACATAGAATTCTGAGAAAACGTATGTCGTACGTATTGTAGACAAACTTGTACAAGTTGTTAAATGACATTTTCTTTAGTAAAAAGTTACAGTAGTTTGTAGTTTATTTGAATTGGTTGGATAAATGAAACAAATCATCTTGTTTTATTTACTTGCCAAAGGACAATTTTCACTTGCATCTGGTATCTAGCAAATGATCATTTTGATCCTGGAAATGCACTGAAGTTGTTCAATTGCATCAGCCCTGACTGTGAGGCAATAAGTAAAGATTTCATACAGAAAAAGAAAGAATTTATTTTCCATAGATTTCTTTTTTCAACAGGGTAGATAGAGTCAATATTCTAAAGGACACCATTTGTTTGAAACCAACATATTTAGAACATTCTAAATTTCTTTACAGTTACTACTGAATTCTTACTGAATAAAAGTATATTATAAAAAAAAAAAAAAACGTACTGACCTCAAATATTTGAACAATAGCGTGTTTTTCTTTGTGATACTGTTGCACATACTCGAATTATGGAAGCCTGTTTCCACCACTAAATAAAAAAGGTAATAGCGACTTATCTCGCAATTCCGACTTTTTACTTGCAATTGTGAGTTTACATCTCTCGCAATTCTGTCTTTTTTTCCTCAGAATTCTGTGATACAGTCTAAATTCTGAGAATATATCAGTCATTTTTCCCTCATAATTGGACTTTAAGACTCACAATTGCAAATTTATATCACAATTCTGAGAAAAAAAGTTAGAGTTGCGAAATACAAACTCTCATTTGCGAGAAAAAAGTCAGAATTGTGAGCTATATCATGCAATTCTGACTTTATATTTTGATATACTGATTCTGTAACTTACAACTGTAAGTTTATATCACAATTCGGAGAAAAAAAAAATTAAGAAAAAAGTCAGAATTGCGAAATACAAACTCGTATTTGTGAGAAAAAAGGTCAAAATTGCAAAACACAAATTCTCATTTGTGAGAAAAATGCCAGAATTGCAAGATACAAAGCATTTGTAATTAATGAGTCAGAATTGTGAGTTTATATCCCACAATTCTAACTTTATATCTTGATATTCTGACTTCATAACTCAAAATTGTGAGTTCATGTCTTGCATTTCTGACTTAATAACTTACAATTGCAAATTTATATAATACAAACTTGTATTTGCAAGAAAAAAAAGGAATTGCAAGATACAAACTTGTATTTGTGAGAAAAGTGTCAAAATTGTGAGATTATATCTTACAATTCTGACTTGACTTGATATTCTGACTTTATAACTCAAAACTGTGTTCTGACTTTATAACTCAAAATTGTGAGTTTATATCTTGCAATTTTGACTTTATAACTTGCAATTGCAAGCTTATATCACAATTCTGAGAAAAATACTCACATTTGTAAGACAAAAGTCAGAATTGCGAAACAAAAACTTGCAATTAGGAGAAAAAAGTCAGAACTGTGAGTTTATATCTCACAATTCTGACTTTATGACTCGCAATTGCAATTTTATATCTCATAATTCTGAGAAAAAAGTCAGAATTGTGAAAGACAAACTAGCATTTTGTGAGAAAAAAGTCAGAATTGCAAGATACAAACTCGTATTTGTGAGAAAAAAGTCAGAGTTTCTAAATACAAGCTCGTATTTGTGAGAAAAAAGTCAGAATTGCAAGATACAAACTCGTATTTGTGAGAAAAAAGTCAGAGTTTCTAAATACAAGCTCGTATTTGTGAGAAAAAAGTCAGAATTGCAAGATACAAACTCGTATTTGTGAGAAAAGAGTCAAAATTGTGAGATTATATCTTACAATTCTGACTTGACTTGATATTCTGACTTTATAACTCAAAACTGTGTTCTGACTTTATAACTCAAAATTGTGAGTTTATATCTTGCAATTTTGACTTTATAACTTGCAATTGCAAGCTTATATCACAATTCTGAGAAAAATACTCACATTTGTAAGACAAAAGTCAGAATTGCGAAACAAACTTGCAATTAGGAGAAAAAAGTCAGAACTGTGAGTTTATATCTCACAATTCTGACTTTATGACTCGCAATTGCAATTTTATATCTCACAATTCTGAGAAAAAAGTCAGAATTGTGAAAGACAAACTAGCATTTTGTGAGAAAAAAGTCAGAATTGCAAGATACAAACTCGTATTTGTGAGAAAAAAGTCAGAGTTTCTAAATACAAACTCGTATTTGTGAGAAAAAAGTCAGAGTTTCTAAATACAAACTCGTATTTGTGAGAAAAAAGTCAGAATTGCAAGATACAAACTTGTATTTGTGAGAAAAGAGTCAGAGTTTCTAAATACAAGCTCGTATTTGTGAGAAAAAAGTCAGAATTGCAAGATACAAACTTGTATTTGTGAGAAAAAAGTCATAGTTTCTAAATACAAACTCGTATTTGTGAGAAAAAAGTCAGAGTTTCTAAATACAAGCTCGTATTTGTGAGAAAAAAGTCAGAATTGCAAGATACAAACTTGTATTTGTGAGAAAAGAGTCAAAATTGTGAAATTATATCTTACAATTCTGACTTGACTTGATATTCTGACTTTATAACTCAAAACTGTGTTCTGACTTTATAACTCAAAATTGTGAGTTTATATCTTGCAATTTTGACTTTATAACTTGCAATTGCAAGCTTATATCACAATTCTGAGAAAAATACTCACATTTGTAAGACAAAAGTCAGAATTGCGAAACACAAACTTGCAATTAGGAGAAAAAAGTCAGAACTGTGAGTTTATATCTCACAATTCTGACTTTATGACTCGCAATTGCAATTTTATATCTCACAATTCTGAGAAAAAAGTCAGAATTGTGAAAGACAAACTAGCATTTTGTGAGAAAAAAGTCAGAATTGCAAGATACAAACTCGTATTTGTGAGAAAAAAGTCAGAGTTTCTAAATACAAGCTCGTATTTGTGAGAAAAAAGTCAGAATTGCAAGATACAAACTTGTATTTGTGAGAAAAGAGTCAGAGTTTCTAAATACAAACTCGTATTTGTGAGAAAAAAGTCAGAATTGCAAGATACAAACTTGTATTTGTGAGAAAAAAGTCAGAGTTTCTAAATACAAACTCGTATTTGTGAGAAAAAAGTCAGAGTTTCTAAATACAAGCTCGTATTTGTGAGAAAAAAGTCAGAATTGCAAGATACAAACTTGTATTTGTGAGAAAAAAGTCAGAGTTTCTAAATACAAACTCGTATTTGTGAGAAAAAAGTCAGAGTTTCTAAATACAAACTCGTATTTGTGAGAAAAAAGTCAGAATTGCAAGATACAAACTTGTATTTGTGAGAAAAAAGTCAGAATTGCAAGATACAAACTTGTATTTGTGAGAAAAAAGTCAGAGTTTCTAAATACAAACTCGTATTTGTGAGAAAAAAGTCAGAGTTTCTAAATACAAACTCGTATTTGTGAGAAAAAAGTCAGAGTTTCTAAATACAAACTCGTATTTGTGAGAAAAAAGTCAGAATTGCAAGATACAAACTCGTATTTGTGAGAAAAAAGTCAGAATTGCAAGATACAAACTTGTATTTGTGAGAAAAAAGTCAGAGTTTCTAAATACAAACTCGTATTTGTGAGAAAAAAGTCAGAGTTTCTAAATACAAACTCGTATTTGTGAGAAAAAAGTCAGAATTGCAAGATACAAACTCGTATTTGTGAGAAAAGAGTCAAAATTGTGAAATTATATCTTACAATTCTGACTTGACTTGATATTCTGACTTTATAACTCAAAACTGTGTTCTGACTTTATAACTCAAAATTGTGAGTTTATATCTTGCAATTTTGACTTTATAACTTGCAATTGCAAGCTTATATCACAATTCTGAGAAAAATACTCACATTTGTAAGACAAAAGTCAGAATTGCGAAACACAAACTTGCAATTAGGAGAAAAAAGTCAGAACTGTGAGTTTATATCTCACAATTCTGACTTTATGACTCGCAATTGCAATTTTATATCTCACAATTCTGAGAAAAAAGTCAGAATTGTGAAAGACAAACTAGCATTTTGTGAGAAAAAAGTCAGAATTGCAAGATACAAACTCGTATTTGTGAGAAAAAAGTCAGAGTTTCTAAATACAAGCTCGTATTTGTGAGAAAAAAGTCAGAATTGCAAGATACAAACTCGTATTTGTGAGAAAAAAGTCAAAATTGCAAGATACAAACTTGTATTTGTGAGAAAAAAGTCAGAATTGCAAGATACAAACTTGTATTTGTGAGAAAAAAGTCAGAATTGCAAGATACAAACTCGTATTTGTGAGAAAAAAGTCAGAGTTTCTAAATACAAGCTCGTATTTGTGAGAAAAAAGTCAGAATTGCAAGATACAAACTTGTATTTGTGAGAAAAAAGTCAGAGTTTCTAAATACAAGCTCGTATTTGTGAGAAAAAAGTCAGAATTGCAAGATACAAACTTGTATTTATGAGAAAAAAGTCAGAATTGCAAGATACAAACTCGTATTTGTGAGAAAAAAGTCAGAGTTTCTAAATACAAGCTCGTATTTGTGAGAAAAAAGTCAGAATTGCAAGATACAAACTTGTATTTGTGAGAAAAAAGTCAGAATTGCAAGATACAAACTTGTATTTGTGAGAAAAAAGTCAGAATTGCAAGATACAAACTTGTATTTGTGAGAAAAAAGTCAGAATTGCAAGATACAAACTTGTATTTGTGAGAAAAAAGTCAGAGTTTCTAAATACAAACTCGTATTTGTGAGAAAAAAGTCAGAGTTTCTAAATACAAACTCGTATTTGTGAGAAAAAAGTCAGAATTGCAAGATACAAACTTGTATTTGTGAGAAAAAAGTCAGAATTGCAAGATACAAACTTGTATTTGTGAGAAAAAAGTCAGAGTTTCTAAATACAAGCTCGTATTTGTGAGAAAAAAGTCAGAATTGCAAGATACAAACTTGTATTTGTGAGAAAAAAGTCAGAATTGCAAGATACAAACTTGTATTTGTGAGAAAAAAGTCAGAGTTTCTAAATACAAACTCGTATTTGTGAGAAAAAAGTCAGAGTTTCTAAATACAAACTCGTATTTGTGAGAAAAAAGTCAGAATTGCAAGATACAAACTCGTATTTGTGAGAAAAGAGTCAAAATTGTGAAATTATATCTTACAATTCTGACTTGACTTGATATTCTGACTTTATAACTCAAAACTGTGTTCTGACTTTATAACTCAAAATTGTGAGTTTATATCTTGCAATTTTGACTTTATAACTTGCAATTGCAAGCTTATATCACAATTCTGAGAAAAATACTCACATTTGTAAGACAAAAGTCAGAATTGCGAAACACAAACTTGCAATTAGGAGAAAAAAGTCAGAACTGTGAGTTTATATCTCACAATTCTGACTTTATGACTCGCAATTGCAATTTTATATCTCACAATTCTGAGAAAAAAGTCAGAATTGTGAAAGACAAACTAGCATTTTGTGAGAAAAAAGTCAGAATTGCAAGATACAAACTCGTATTTGTGAGAAAAAAGTCAGAGTTTCTAAATACAAGCTCGTATTTGTGAGAAAAAAGTCAGAATTGCAAGATACAAACTCGTATTTGTGAGAAAAAAGTCAGAATTGCAAGATACAAACTTGTATTTGTGAGAAAAAAGTCAGAATTGCAAGATACAAACTTGTATTTGTGAGAAAAAAGTCAGAATTGCAAGATACAAACTCGTATTTGTGAGAAAAAAGTCAGAGTTTCTAAATACAAGCTCGTATTTGTGAGAAAAAAGTCAGAATTGCAAGATACAAACTTGTATTTGTGAGAAAAAAGTCAGAGTTTCTAAATACAAGCTCGTATTTGTGAGAAAAAAGTCAGAATTGCAAGATACAAACTTGTATTTGTGAGAAAAAAGTCAGAATTGCAAGATACAAACTCGTATTTGTGAGAAAAAAGTCAGAGTTTCTAAATACAAGCTCGTATTTGTGAGAAAAAAGTCAGAATTGCAAGATACAAACTTGTATTTGTGAGAAAAAAGTCAGAATTGCAAGATACAAACTTGTATTTGTGAGAAAAAAGTCAGAATTGCAAGATACAAACTTGTATTTGTGAGAAAAAAGTCAGAATTGCAAGATACAAACTCGTATTTGTGAGAAAAAAGTCAGAGTTTCTAAATACAAGCTCGTATTTGTGAGAAAAAAGTCAGAATTGCAAGATACAAACTTGTATTTGTGAGAAAAAAGTCAGAGTTTCTAAATACAAGCTCGTATTTGTGAGAAAAAAGTCAGAATTGCAAGATACAAACTTGTATTTGTGAGAAAAAAGTCAGAATTGCAAGATACAAACTCGTATTTGTGAGAAAAAAGTCAGAGTTTCTAAATACAAGCTCGTATTTGTGAGAAAAAAGTCAGAATTGCAAGATACAAACTTGTATTTGTGAGAAAAAAGTCAGAATTGCAAGATACAAACTTGTATTTGTGAGAAAAAAGTCAGAATTGCAAGATACAAACTCGTATTTGTGAGAAAAAAGTCAGAGTTTCTAAATACAAGCTCGTATTTGTGAGAAAAAAGTCAGAATTGCAAGATACAAACTTGTATTTGTGAGAAAAAAGTCAGAATTGCAAGATACAAACTTGTATTTGTGAGAAAAAAGTCAGAATTGCAAGATACAAACTCGTATTTGTGAGAAAAAAGTCAGAGTTTCTAAATACAAGCTCGTATTTGTGAGAAAAAAGTCAGAATTGCAAGATACAAACTCGTATTTGTGAGAAAAAAGTCAGAATTGCAAGATACAAACTTGTATTTGTGAGAAAAAAGTCAGAATTGCAAGATACAAACTTGTATTTGTGAGAAAAAAGTCAGAGTTTCTAAATACAAGCTCGTATTTGTGAGAAAAAAGTCAGAATTGCAAGATACAAACTTGTATTTGTGAGAAAAAAGTCAGAATTGCAAGATACAAACTCGTATTTGTGAGAAAAAAGTCAGAGTTTCTAAATACAAGCTCATATTTGTGAGAAAAAAGTCAGAATTGCAAGATACAAACTTGTATTTGTGAGAAAAAAGTCAGAGTTTCTAAATACAAGCTCGTATTTGTGAGAAAAAAGTCAGAATTGCAAGATACAAACTTTTATTTGTGAGAAAAAAGTCTAAAGTTGTGAGCTACAGACTAACATTTGTGAGAAAAAACTCAGTTTCTAAATACAAGCTCGTATTTGTGAGAAAAAAGTCAGAATTGCTAAATACAAACTCACATTTGCAAGAAAAAAATATCTTTATATTATATATATTATGACTTTATAACTCAAAATTGTGAGTTTATGTCTTGTAATTTGGACTTTATAACTTGCAATTGCAAATTTATATCTTATAACTCTGAGAAAAATAGAAAAAGAAGTCAGAATTGCAAGATACAAAAACTTGCATTTGCAAGGAAAAAATCTGAATTGCGAGTTTATATCCTGCAATTCTGAATTGTGCATTTATTTATCTTGCAATTCTAAGGGAAAAAAGTCAGGATTGCGATATAAAAAGTCACAGTTACCTTTTTAAAATGTTTTATTCAGTGCTGAAACAGGCTTTCATACTGGATGGCTGCCACGCAACATACAAAGTCTATAACTCTGCTCACCCATTGGACCGTTTTCACTTCAGAATGTGGAAAACCATCCAATAGGGTCGCAGTCCAGATGAGATCATGACAGCAGCAGGTGACCTTCACAGCTCAAATCAAAGCCGTTTGGTGAGACCGGAGTGTGTGACCTCCGCACGCACGAAAACATCAAAAGATATCAAAGAGCCAACAACAGAGGAAATATGAAAACAAAACAGACCTTTTGCTTTGTTTGCGTGACGATGCTACAGAAAACACTTCAGATCTATGGCATCGTTTTGTCTGGGCTCTCAATAGCATGTCTATTGTTGTTAAAAGCCTCAGGCCATCAGATTAAACTCAACTCAAAACAGCACATCTAACCCTTCTTCTGTTTTGAGAAACTACAATTCGCTGTAAATCATCTGTAAAACAATTGATAGGTTCAGTTCAACTCTTCATATATAAACATAAAAGGCAGAATCTCATTCTGATAAAACCCAGGCAATAGAAAAATAAAGTGTGTTTCTTCAATCATGTTCCAATGCAATTAGCCATTAATGACATGTTTGAACTGTATAATAAGATAAGATACTGTACTACGAATTGATTAAAAAGCCTCTAATTGATGTATACGGAGACTTGATGATGAAAGAGCCCAGAAAAATTATGATAGCAAAGATAAAATATGGAAATACAGAGGGAAGAACTTCAAAGGGCTCCGCGTGAGGAAGACTCACCACACGACGAAGATTCATCTGACTGATCCCCGCAGTCATCATCACGGTCACAGCGCCAGTTCTCCGGGATGCAGCGTCCATTCTCGCAGGGAAACTGGTCCGGCTGGCAGGTTTGGGCTGTGGGAAGCAAAAAACGCGGATATTTAATCACAGCTGAATGGGTGCTCGTTCAATCTCACTCCTGCATCTTTTATAAAACCCAAGTAAGGTCATCAAGGCACTGAAAAAAACTGCTCGCCAGCCTTAACTCCCTTTAACATAGATTGTTTTTGTTTTATTTTAATAAAAGATTATTAAATAATGTTAATAATCATTTTGTAGAACTTTTTTAAAACAATGAATACAATATTTAGACTATATTTTCATAGTATTTCTACTTTATTCCCGTAGCATTTTTACTTTATTCTAGTAATATTTTGACATTATTCTCATAATATTTTGACTGTATTCTCATAATATTTCTACTTCATTCTTGTAGTATTTCGACTGTCTTCTCATAGCATTTCGACTGTAAATTTTGTAGTATTTCGACTTTTTTTTCTCAGAGTATTTCAACTATATTCTCATAGTATTTTGACATTATTCTCATAATATTTCAACTTTATTCTTGCAGTATTTCGACTATATTCTTGTAGTATTTTGACTTTATTCTCATAATATTTTGACTTTATTCTAGTAATATTTTGACATTATTCTCATAATATTTCGACTTTATTCTCGTAGTATTTCGACTTTATTCTCTTAATATTTCAACTGTATTCTAGTAATATTTCTACTTTATTCTCGTAGTATTTCGACTTTATTCTCTTAATATTTCAACTGTATTCTAGTAATATTTCTACTTTATTCTCGTAGTATTTCGACTTTATTCTCATAATATTTCTACTTCATTCTCTTAATATTTCAACTGTATTCTAGTAATATTTCTACTTTATTCTCGTAGTATTTCGACTTTATTCTCTTAATATTTCAACTGTATTCTAGTAATATTTCTACTTTATTCTCGTAGTATTTCGACTTTATTCTCATAATATTTCTACTTCATTCTCTTAATATTTCAACTGTATTCTAGTAATATTTCGACTTTATTCTCATAATATTTCGACTTTATTCTCATAGTATTTCGACTTTATTCTCATAATATTTCGACTTCATTCTCTTAATATTTCAACTGTATTCTAGTAATATTTCGACTTTATTCTCATAATATTTCGACTTTATTCTCATAGTATTTCGACTTTATTCTCATAATATTTCGACTTTATACTCGTAGTATTTCGACTTTATTTTCGTAGTATTTTTTCAACTTTATTCTCGTAGTATTTCGACTTTATTCTCAAAGTATTTCGACTTTATCTTAATATTTCAACTGTATTCTAGTAATATTTCTACTTTATTCTCATAATATTTCGACTTTATTCTCATAACATTTCGACTTTATTCTCGTAGTATTTCGACTTTATTATCTTAATATTTCAACTGTATTCTAGTAATATTTCTACTTTATTCTCATAGTATTTCAACTTTATTCTCTTAATATTTCAACTGTATTCTAGTAATATTTCTACTTTATTCTCGTAGTATTTCAACTTTATTCTCTTAATATTTCGACTTTATTCTCGTAGTATTTCGACTTTATTATCTTAATATTTCAACTGTATTCTAGTAATATTTCGACTTTATTCTCATAATATTTCTACTTCATTCTCTTAATATTTCAACTGTATTCTAGTAATATTTCGACTTTATTCTCGTAGTATTTCGACTTTATTCTCTTAATATTTCAACTGTATTCTAGTAATATTTCGACTTTATTCTCGTAGTATTTCGACTTTATTCTCGTAGTATTTCGACTATTCATAATATTTTGACTTTATTCTCATAATATTTCTACTGTTTTCTCGTAGTAATTCGACTTTATTCTCGTAGTATTTCGACTTTATTCTCATAGTATTTTGACTTTATTCTCATAATATTTCTACTTTATTCTCATAGTATTTCGACTTTATTCTCATAATATTTCGACTTTATACTCGTAGTATTTCGACTTTATTCTCGTAGTATTTTTTCAACTTTATTCTCGTAGTATTTCGACTTTATTCTCGAAGTATTTCGACTTTATTCTCGTACTATTTCAATTTTATTATCATAATATTTTGACTTTATTCTCGTAGGATTTCGACTGTATTCTCGTAGGATTTCGACTGTATTCTCATAGTATTTTGACTTTATTCTCGTACTATTTCAATTTTATTCTCATAATATTTTGACTTTATTCTCGTAGTATTTTGACTTTATTCTCGTAGTATTTCGACTGTATTCTCGTAGGATTTCGACTGTATTCTCATAGTATTTCGACTTTATTTTCGTACTATTTCAATTTTATTCTCATAATATTTTGACTTTATTCTCGTAGTATTTTGACTGTATTCTCATAGTATTTCGGCTTTATTCTCGTAGTATTTCGACTTTATTAAACAAGTAAACAAACAAAATAAAATATTTCTAAAGTATTTCTAAAATGTTTCAGAAAATATTTTAAAAGTTATTTTTTTATTACAATGCAAAACAACATCAGAATAACAATGAATAAAACCCTGAAAGATGTCTGCAAATACAATTATTAGTATATAGTGCAACTTGTTTTAAAAAGAAAATAAATCCCAGATTTTCACTGTGATCTCAGACATTTGGACCCCAGGCCAGTATTTCCTTTTGTCCTCCATGCTTGAAAAATCATCTGGATTTTTTTTCACCTTTTCCAGGTCTGTATCCAGTCTCAGCCGTGATATTGAGTAATGGCTTTCAGAGATAAACCCCTAAGCCCATGACATCCAATATTACAGTTCGTGTCTTTCCTACAGGACTTATGAATGGGTGCAGTGTTCAAAATGTGTTCTGTATCAACATCTGGCACCTATGAGCGGGAATTAACCATATTATGGGGACACGGATATGGTAAATATGGAGCCCAGCGGCTAAAACCTCTCAGCAGGATTCAGAAGTTTTCTCTCAGTGTTTTAAACTGCGAGAAAACTGTCAAACTCTCACAGTAGATCCAAACACATGGTGAATATAAAGGACGAGCGTGTAGTTGAATTGAAATAGTTATTGATCACAGTTTTTACAAGAACATATCACAAAAGAACAAAAATTGATCAGTGAAGTGTTTTGAAGGCCAAAGATAACTGTTTTCCCTCATGGCTACACAAGGCATATGAACCATCCGGCAGGGACGGAGACAGAACTTGAATCAAGGATGTTCAGATTGAGAGTGTGGCCTTCCAGGCATGAATTACTGAACAAACCTTGGTCAAGATTTAACAAAGGACACTAGGAACAAGTTAGCAGATGGTTAAGCTAGGGCTGGGCAATATGGAGCAAAAAATATATCTCGATATACGATATATATCTCGATATCTTTACAGGATAAATAACCCCCCAAAAACTACTGCAAAAACAAATATTCCAAATTTCAGTCTTTATTTCAAGTCTTTTTTTATTGAAACTCAGAGGTAGGCAGTTCAGAACAAAGTGCTTCTGCGAATTTTCTTTTAAAAATCCCTGTATACATATTAGAGCAGCACGATTCTGAATAAAATGAGAATTACGATTTTTTTGGCTTAGAATAAAGATCACGATTCTGGAGAACTTTTAAAGATTTACCCCTGAACATTAGGTTATCAAACAGCAGTAACATAGAAGTAAAATAAGACATAATAAACTTTGCTTCAAATTTAAAGAAATTTAATGAAAAATAATGTAATAATGTAATGAAAAAAACACCATTAAACATAAAAAACAAACATACAAAGTTATTATGTCAGAGAAAAGCGATTTAAAGATTCTTAGCTAAAAACACGCCTGTCAACATTTTCTAATTTCTAACCATTTCCTAATCTGATCATGACAAACCATATAACGTTGGAAAGGTCTAAGGCTCCTAAATAGATATTTGACATTTTGTTGTGTTACAAATTATGTAGAGTGCACCTTAAAAATCTACTTCATAACAGGAGTTCTGACCTTTTTCACAGACATCCTTGTTGCCTTTTTCCCTTTAGAAATAATAATAAATGATATATCAGATGAAAACTTAATTTCAAAATTCATCATTTGAAAGCCATTTTAAAATCAGACATTGCATTAACATGGACAATGTACATCAAAATCATATTACAAAATGTTTTTGCCCATGAATTATAAAGATTTAAGTTTCAATTCTTCATTTTCACGTCTCTGTTCAAAAATGGGAGTAACAGTTAAGGGGTTAATGGATCGTCATGCTCATTTATGGTTCCATTGTTGTGCCGGTCCATAAATCTGTCACGATCAAAGTAGGCTACTACTCTTTTAATTTTCAAAGTGCAAATAGAGACCGAATTTTTCAAGCATGATACAGAGCTATCTACACAGCTACACAAGTTATTATAGCCCAAATACTAATAACAGCCTAGATATTTTATGTAGCCTAATTTGCGTGCATTGGGGAGTCGCTCTCTAAACGCAGGGTATTAAAATTGCGTTTGAATGCGCGTGCGTGTTTTACTTTTGGTTTCGTTTTAACGATCGCGCGAAAATCTCGGTTCGTGGTGCTAGAAGCTCCATATAATGGAGCCAGTTGTCCTTTTTTTTGCGACGAGTTCTGTAGCCTCCGGGCTGGTTGCGGGCGCCGCCATGTTGAATGAGACGACAGGCGAGGGGAGGGGGAACAAAAGCAAGGAGGCGGGGCGAGCACTTCACAGAGAAGGCAAACAAGTAAAGTGGCGAAAATTAAATATAAACATTATATCGATATATACGATATGATACACGATATACGATACAAAATTCATATCGAGTTTAAAAAATATCTCGATATATTTTAAATATCGAGATATCGCCCAGCCCTAGGTTAAGCAGAACCACTTACAGTCAAAGAAGGAAATGGTGTAAGACACAAGTGGGAGAAAGAAAGTCGGGTCTGCGCAAGTCGAGTCTGTAAAAGAACAGCTAAAACATTTTTCAAAATATCTACTTCTGTGTTTGACGATAGAATAAATTTAATGCATGTGTAAAATAACATGAACGTGAGGAAATGGAAAAATTGAATAAACAAACAAAATAAACAAACATAAATAATAATAATAATTCTTAATATATTCTCAAATAAATGTAGGAGCCAAAAGTCTGATACCAAGTAAAAATATTATTATTTTATATTTATGTATGTATGTATGTATGTATGTATTGATTGATTGATTGATTGATTGATTGATTGATTTAATACTAAACTTTATTGGTTTACATTCATTATAACAATTAATAATGATTCTTAAAGACCTAAAATAATTTAATGGAAAACTGTAATGATAAATTATATTATTGGCATAACAATGACTAATTACAAAATAGATAATAATTCATAAATATTTATAGTTTAACCTTAATGTAATAGGAAAAACCCAATAGCAATTAATAATAATAATAATAATAATAATAATAATAATATATTATATTAAATATTTTCTTTAAAAAAAGTTGGGTACAAAAGTAAAATATAAATTTTTTATTTAATTTATTTGTTTTATGAATTTGTTTTGTGAATACTACACTTTATTCATAAACTACATTAAATTCATTATAGCAATAATAAATAAATAAAATAAATAAATATATAAATATATACACAAAACTTTTAATAACAATTTATGTAATTTATTTATTAATTATTTATTTAATAACATTTTTTTTTTCTTGAATACTGTGTAAAGTAAAGTTGGGCCAAAAAGTCTTCTAAAGTAATTTTGAAAATTGTAATGACAAATTATATTATTGGCATAATAATGACTAAAACTTACAAAATAAATGTAATTATAATACTAATACTACTAATAATAATATTAAAATACTTCAATATTTTCTCAAATACTAAAAATAAAAATGTATAATAAAAAGAATTTTATAAAAGAACTTTAATGACAAATTATATTTATAACAAGGACTAAAATGACAAAATAGATAGATTTAAAATAATAATAACTATTTAATAATCAAATAAAAAATAATTAATATTTTCTAAAATTCTAAAACCTAGATAAAACTATTTCCCCCTTTAATTTAATAGAAAATGTTTAATAACAATAAAAAATAAATAAATAAATAATAATAATAATAATAATAATAATAATAATAATAATAACAATAATAATAACTAATAGCTATTAAAAAAATAATAATAAGAAGAAGAAGAATATTTTTTCTTGCACACTTCCTAAAGTAAAGCAGGGCCAAAAAGTCTTAATAATTTAATTGAAAATGGTAATGACAAACTATATTATTGGCATAACAATGACTAAAACTTACAAAATAAATACATTTATAAAAATAATAATAACAATAACAATAATAATAATAATAATAATAATAATAATAATAATAATAATAATAATAAAGTATTAAAATACCTATTTTTTAAATATAAAAAATAATTTATTTATTTAATTTATAAAAAATAATTTCATGAAAAAAAACTGTAATGACAATTAACAATGACTAAAAACTTACAAAATTGATAGACTTAAAATATGAATAACAACTATTTAATAATAAAATAAAAAATAAGAAATATTTTCTAAAATGCTAAAAATAAAAATTCTAAAACCTAGTAAAAAACATTTTCCCCTTTAATTTAATAGAAAACTTGTAATAACAATTTAAAAATAAATAAATAATAATAATAATAATAATAATAATATTTAATAATAACAATAATAATAAACTTTAATACCAATAAAAAATAATAAAAATAATATTTTTTTCTTGAACACTTTTGTAACAAATTGTTTTATTGGCAAAATGACTAAAAACATTCAAAAAGAGATAGATTTATAATAATAATAATAATAGTAATAATTTCTAAATATTTTCTAAGCTACTACAAGTAAAAAGTCTAAAATCTAGTAAAAATATTGTTTATTACTTATTATTAAATGTGAATTCAATAGAAAACATCTAATTATTGCAATTACTGCAATTATTATTATTATTAGTAGTAGTAGTAGTAGTAGTAGTAAAAATATTGTTTATTACTTATTAATAAATGTGAATTCAATAGAAAACATTATTACAATTACTGCAATTATTATTATTATTATTATTATTATTATTATTATTATTATTATTATTATTATTATTAATCTAATGTAATACAAAATTTGATTGACAAATTATATTATTAGCATAACAATGTGCCGAAACTTACAAAATTAATAAAAAAAAATATAAGTAATAACATCTTTTCTTAAACATTTTCTAAAATAAAAGTAGGGTCCAGAAGTCTAAATAAATGAATAAAATAATTTCTAATTCTAAATCAATGATTTAAAAATAATTAATACAAATAAATAATAATAATAATAATAATAATAATAATAATAATAATAATAATTATTATTATTATTATTATTATTATTAATGTATTTATATTTATCTATGTGTTTATTTGTTTGTATCAGTTACATTTACTAGTAATTTCCATTACAATTTTCTTTCTTAAACACAAAACGTGGGAGATGGTCTTTCAGTCTATGTAAAAGAGCAGCTCAAACATTCCCTGAAATATCTACTTCTGTGTTTAACATTAAAAAAAGAAACCTACTGTTAACGCAGGTTCGGAACAACATTAGAGGAAATGTTCATATTTGGTTAAACTCCACTTTTAAATCAATGCCTGAAAACCAGTAATAAAAGAGTCTTCCAAATGTTGCTGCAAAAGGACTGCAGGTGTTTCAATAACCTTTGAAGGTCAGGTTGTGCTGTTTTATGGAACTCCGAGCGAAGGCAAGCAAACGGGAACGCACAGCCGAACAGGTGCAGATTTTAATTCTGACAGAGTAACGGAGCAGAAGTTTGGTTGTTTACCGATTTTATGCATATCGCCGTAGAAATAGCAACAGGCTAAAATATGAAACGAGCACATGGCGATATAAATGAATGATGTGTCAGATGGCAAGAATAGCTAGTTCGTCATAGTTTAGCTATGCCTGAAGTTTTTTTGGGGTCTCATTTCTACCAATTTTGTTGGTAAAAGTTTCAGCTTTTCGGTAAACCCTGCTAATGAGAACGTTTTCCATTTAGTCGTCTTGGGAGTCTTGCCAAAAGAAGTCAAAGTCGTTGATCTTAATGATCTGCTCGTCTTCAGAGGGGGCCAAACGTGCAAAACCTTTTTCTTTCATTTATTATTTTTTCTTGTTTTTAGTCTTTAAGTCTTGCTAGTCAGAGCAATTTAATTACAGAAGGAGTAATGCTGTTGTTTCACTTTCCAGACGTTTAATTAGTTCCCTCAAGATGTGATTTTGAAATTTCAGGTTTGAAAGCGACCTTGAAGGTTCTTTTGAACTCCAAATGGAGTTTAACTTGAATTAGTCAAGAAAAATTAATATTTACTTTGTGACTTTTTATATATATATAAATAATTTTGAAAACTGTTAAGTCTCTCATG
>NC_133367.1:23386995-23441314 GCF_049309525.1 Garra rufa | reverse complement strand
CAAGATGTTAGAGAAAGCACACACACATGGCCGCTTCGCTCTGTCTCTTACACACATACACACACTGGGGTTATTATTGTTAACTTAAAGGAGAAGTTCACTTCCAGAACCACAGTTTACAGATCATTTACTCACCCTTATGTCGTCGAAGATGTTAATGTGTTTCTTTCTTCAGTCGTAAAGAAATTATATCAGAAACGTTCTCCATATAGTGGACTTCTATGGTGCCCGCGAGTTTGAACTTCCAAAATGCAGTTTAAATGCAGGCTCAAAATGATCCCAGACAAGGAATAAGCGTCTTATCTAGTGAAACGATCAGCTGTTTAAAAAAAAAATAAAAAAATCCAATTTATATACTTTTTAACCTCAAATGTTCTGCATGAACTCTCTGTATTCCAGTTCAAGACAGGTTCAAAACTTTTGTTTTTAGAAAATTACCACTCGTTTCACTAGATAAGACCCTTATTCCTTGGCTGGGATCGTTTACAGCCCTTTGAAGCTGCATTGAAACTGCATTTTGGAAGTTCAAACTCACGGGCACCATAGAAGTCATTATATGGAAACAATTCCTGAAATGTTTTCCTCAAAAAACATAGCTTCTTTCATTACTGCTCCTTTAAAGGAGTTCACTTGCAGAACCAAAATCTACAGATCATTTCTCACCCCCTTGTCATCCAAGATGCTCATGTCTTTCTTTCTTTAGTCGTAAAGAAGTTATGTTTTTCCATATAGTGGCCTTCTATGGTGCCTGTGTTTGAACGTCCGAAATGCAGTTTAAATGCAGCTTCAAAGGACTCCAAACAATCCCAGCCGAGAAAGAAGAATATTATCTAGCAAAATGATCAGTTATTTAAAAAAAAAAGGTCTTTTTTTTAGAAAATAACCAATCGTTCCGTTAGATAAGACCCTTCTTCCACGGCTGGGATCGTTTAGAGCCATTTGAAGATGTATTTAAACTAGGGATGCACCGGTTGACCGGCCATAAATCGGTTTTCGTTTTTATCCCGGCCGTTTTTTTTCCGGAAGTGTGTACGCGGGCCGCGGCATTCGATCCATTCAGAAACATGTCACTTGTGTGTCGGTTTTTCGAAATCTGTGAGCAGGACGTGAAGATTGCAATCTGCAATGTCTGCAAAGGACAGCCGCTTTTCTGTGCTCGCTGAAGTTGCGCAAGCGTACCTGTCCTCGCCCTGCACAAGCGCAGACAGCGAACGTTTGTTCAGCTCAGCTTCTCACGTGACAGATGAAAAAAGAAACAGACTCACTTGTGACAAAGCTGAGATGCTTATTTTTGTAAAAAGCATTACTTTACTTTTGAAAAGCCAAAAATAAAAGTCTGATCTGTTAAGAATGATTATTATTATTTTACATTAAAATGCCTGTTGGCTTGCTGTTTTACTTTACTAAAAGCATGTTTTACTTATTAAACTGTATTTACTTTCATATTTTTTATTTATTATTTAATTTCAGATGTCAGATGCTATTGATTCAATAACCAAAGCCAGATTGGCCTGTTAAATACTAAATAAACATGTTGTTTATGTTGTTTACTTGCATAACTTCTTGTTTTTGAAAAAATCGGAAATCGGTATCGGAATCGGCCAGCTTGCTTTTAAAAAATCGGTATCGGAATCGGCCATGAAAAATCATGATCGGTGCATCCCTAATTTAAACTGCATTTTGGAAATTCAAACTCACATGCACCATAGAAGTCCACTATATAGAGAGAAATCTGAAATGTTTTCCTCAAAAAAAAACAAAATTTCTGAACTGAAGAAAGAAAGACATGAACATCTTGGCTGACAAGGGGGTGAGTACATTATCTGTAATTTTTTGTTCTGGAGGTGAACTTCTCCTTCAAGCCAAAACCATTAAATGTTTTGTCATGAAAGTTCTGTTACATTAAAGAATTTCATCTGATTGTCACATTTCCCCAAATTGGAATTTAATGAATTCTACTCCCTTTGATTCCAATTTAACTTTCTGGTCAACTCAAGTGTTTATAGTGGCCAGTTCATTAGTTCTGAATTACGCTGAAACCAGGCACACATACTTTCAAAAAATACAACAAAAGTTTGCAAAACAGGAAGTCATGAAGCATTTTACGCAGTAAATTGAATCCACACGACTTTACAATGGATTTAAGGCCAAGCCACATGCAAACACAAACACAGTTGCAGCCAGAGCGCAGGTTGAGCGGAGACATTCATATCCCCGCTGGAAACGGAAATCAATGGACATATTCAGCTTAACATAAACATATCTGATCTGTTGTCATATTTCCCACAAACTGCCACCGTTATTAACTAGCCTGCGGGTGCCAATAGAAAATCTGCATATTTTGCTCTACCACATCTCCCAGACTAACAATCATTTACATCAGCTCTAAACAGACATGATGCAACAAGTTTTCAGTGGCCAGTAATATGTCGCTTATGTTGTGCAAATTATTGCTCATATATCATATTATGACCAGTTAATGATTTTAAACGACTAATGGAAGCTTACATGAACAGGTGACGTTGTCTTTCTCCAGATGTTGTCCATCTGCGCAGGTGCAGACACGGCCTGCAGGCGTAGCAAGGCATAGAGCCGAAGAGCCACAGCCACCGTGATTCGCCGAACACTGGTTATTACCTGGGGAAAAACGCGAAGAAAGATACATGTGATATTTAAAGGAAAAGAAAGAAAAGAAATTAACATTTTTGACGAAAACATTCCAAGATTGTTCTCCATATAGTGGACTTCAATGGGAGCCAGTGGGTTGAAGATCCAAACCGCAGTTTCAATGCAGCTTTAAAAGGGCTCTACACAATTCCAGCCAAGGAATAAGCATCTTATCTAGCGAAATGATCGGTCATTTACAAGGGGGAAAAAAGTACTTTTTTAGACATAAAGTGGAAAGGTCATGCTTTTCCAGTGTTACTACATAATGCGTGAAGTCTTGTGTTTTGCAGAGCTAGTGCAGGATGAGCATTTGTGGTTAAAACGAATATAAATGTGTGTTGTTGTTTTTTTTTTGTTAAGAAAATGACTGATCGTTTTGCTAGATAAGATTCTTATTCCTCGGCTGGGATTGTGTAGAGCCCTTTGAAGCTGCATTGAAACTCCAATTTGGACCTTCAATGTGTTGGCCCCCATTGAAGTCCACTATATGGAGAAAAATCCTGTTTTCCTCAAAAACCTTAATTTCTTTTTGACTAAAGAAAGAAAGACATGAACATCTTGGATAATATGGGGGTGAGTAAATTTTTTGGAAAAAAATAAACTGTGTTTTTCATATGTTTATGTTCATAATGTGTTGGAGAAGCTACTTTAGTAACAAAAACTACAAGCACAAATTACAGCACATCGAAGTGAAAAATATTTAATGTATATAATTATTTTGGAGAAGTTTTTTATCTAGCTGTAAATCAATGAAAATGCTACTTAGGGTGACAATATTACATTGAAAAATATAAATGTATACAAAATACAACAATAAAACGTCTTATTTATATAGTGAAAAATATTTGTAAAAAATTGTTCAGAACAGCATTAAACAAAAATATTTAGCTGAAACGTCAAATAAATTATAAATGAAAATATTTCACTATTTTTCCTCAACTATTGGAACTATTTTGCTTTAAAAAAGACGATAAACGAATAGTAAAAGTGCAGTTTATGTTGGTCTACGACCCAAATTAACGCAACAAACCTGAAACCATTTCGAGAACTGCATTGGGAACTCTTTCATTCCCAGTTGCGTGGATTTCTACTAAAATTGCTGATTTCACCTGAGAACATTCGTTAAACTACGGTGAACACTGCAAAAATGGTTTTCTTACTTAAATTATGTTGTCTTGTTTCCAGCCAAAAAATCTAATTATTTTCTTGTTTTCAGAAAAAAACAAAAAAACAAATCAAATTAAGTGCTTGCTAAGAACAAGCAAAATAATCTGCCAATCGGGTAAGCAAAAAAAATACTATTTCAAACAGAAAACAAGATTATTTTTCTTGCCCCATTGGCAGATTATTTTGCTTGTTACAAGCAAAAACACACTTAATTTTGACTTAATTTTTCCTGAAAACAAAACAATAATTTTTACTTGCCTAGAGCTGACGAGTTGTTTGCAGTGAATGTGGCTAGTGATGTGAGAAACTTCTGAATCTTTTCAAAGCTTCGAATCAGCTGAACCAACTGCTTCACAAAATGATTCACCATTCCGAAGCACTAGACTAGCTGGTCAAAACTATAAATGCGGCCAAAAATGAGGCCAAAACATGCCTAAAAACAACTTTTAAAATGCAAGCATTGACTAAAGTGTCTGCGAACTGCTCTGCTAGCCGTGCTGGAGCCACGCCATTGACGTGTGAGGAACAGAGGGCCGAAACACATGCAGAGCCGCGGTTAATATAAACACAAGCATTGACGTACAGTGTGTGGTAACATATCTATTCATCATACAGTGTAGATAGCTTCAATAGCCGTATGCTGGAGCTGGTTTCGGGCATGTAAATAATTAAATAAATTAGCATAATAATGAAAATATCACGTATCGGCGATCTCGCAGGCTGACGATAGGACCTACACTACTGTAGCGTATTATTTACTCACCATGCACCCTAGGTGTATATGACTTTCTTCTTTCAAACTAATGCAATCAGACTTATATAAAAAAGAATCCTGGCACTCCCAAGCTTTAGAACTGAATCGCATAGACTGGTGTTTCTCTCCATAATAAAAGATGCCTCACATGGCTTCGGGGGGTCAGTAAAAGCCTCCTTTAGCGATCCAATGTGTGTTTGTAAGAAAATACGCATATTTAAAACATAAGAATCACTTTAATCCAGCTTGCACAGTTGTACACGGAACTTGCTGCTTTGGGAAGGGGAGTGGCAGGACTGAAACGCCGTCTAAGCTGTTCGCCAATCGCAACGCAGTGGAATTGCTAACCAATCACAACACATTTTGTTTTTTCGGAAGGCGGGCCTATATCGAACCCGGAACTAATCAAGCCATTTGTGCCAGCCTGGAAAGAAAGCTATTGTGTAAATATAAATTATATGAAAAATAATGCGTTTTTCGAACCACCAAGCATGGGAGCATGAGTGCACCCCCCCCAAAAAATAGGACCCCTTTAAAGCAGGTGGTTATTTGCACTGCTCTTAATAGATTTTGCTGGTCATTATGAAAATGACCTGGCTGTGTCGTTGTTCTTTAAAGTGTGCACTGTCAGTAAACCCCATGCATAATTTTCCCTTCCCGTAGGTGCTTTTATGGAATTGCGCTCTAACGCTTCTTTGCCTTGTTTAGTAAATCTAGCCCTAAACATGTTACCACAAAACTTCAACTAACAGCATATCCAAACACTCCAATAAACAAATGTTGTTTCCAAAGCAAACAGCTCTCCTAGTGAAGCCTAGCATCCGGACAGGACATGAAACGACATGCTCTGAGCCTCTTGTCCAATGAATATCGATCTCTGCTCCATTAAAATCAATGATACAAGTATCTGGCATAGACTCCCAGTGAAGAATGGCATCAATTAGACTCTACGGGCCACTGAATCATCTGCAGAGATTAATGTAGATTAAAGCAGATCACGTTAATTGAACAAACAGTGCTTTTCGTTTCGTGCTTTTATTCGTTAAAATATAATGCACCATGAGTGCAAATTACTATGCATACGAAACATTTCTACATAGATAAACGTGTTATTGTCGCATTTTAATGTCATTTTAGAAGGAAAAGCTGTGCTTTAGTCACACAGCAGATAAGAAAAGTCTCTTTTTGGATCCATAATGCATTTACAGAAACTGTTCAACAGAAATCATTTCCTGGGGGAAACGCTAAACATTTTATGTGAATACGAGGCTGTAAACGGAAACCACTGACCGTTTCATAGAACAACAGTTGTGAGCAAATGATACCCAGCTCACTCTCAATTGTCAAGTCAGGCAAAGAAACTGAGTCATAGCAAGCTAATGTAGCAGAACGGGACAACAACTCGAACTCAGCTCCTAAACAGAGCTAAGTGAAGCTTGTGAAATGATAAATAGCGAACATTAGACCATCTGCATTTCCGATACGCTTGTAACATGTACTTAGCATTGTTATGCTAAGTCAACGTGTAGATTATTTAGTGCCATCTTAAGAAATGTTGTACAGGAAATGATACAACAGCCAGACGTGTTTAGTAAAGTTTAGATTTCATAAACAAAGGCTTATCATTTTCGCTAAAAGCTAAATGCCCTGGCAGGCTGTTATATATTTAGCACGGTTCAGTTCCACTCGGCTGCATTAGCTTAGTGTGTGTATTTGCTATCCAACGTTGAGTGCTTCAGTGGGCCGTGCCGTCCCCCACAGTGTTTCAGACCCCCTATGTTGCACATAGACAGGTGCTTACGACTGCCAATAGCTCTAACCACAGGTGCCGCAATGATGCACCGAACATCTGGACAACATCAGTAGCGTAAACATGATTTTCAAGCTGTTTGCTGAGAACAACAAATGTGCATTACAACCATAAACCACCTTGACAAAGTTTGGAACACTTTCACTACCCATTTGGATACCTTTTTGGGAGCCTTTTGTGGGTATTTAAACTGGATTGTTGCTATACCATCATTTGTCGTTCCTTTCTCATATTTTATTGCTGTTTTTTATATAATTCATAACTATTTACCTAGGTATATTAGGTATTTAGTATTTGTTATTAAACATTCAAAGTAATTAAATTAACCAACGTAAATAAATAATACATATAATGTAAATATAACATCATTTGTATACATTTATACATGTATACCGCCTGCATAATTATAATTATGGCATTTATATACACTTATTAAAATGAACAGTGTTATTTACTTTTTCTATGTAAGTTTTTTTTATATATTTTTTAATTTGTATGTGAAATACATTTATTATGCACGTACACAAACATCTAATTATTGTAATAATAATAATAATAATAATAATAATAATAATAATAATAATAATAATAATAATAATTATTATTATTATTATTATTATTATTATAAAAATAAACAATTGTATTTACTTTGTCTATGCAAGTTTATTTAGATTTTATATTTATGTAGTAGTAGTAGTAGTAGCAATATAATAATAATAATTATTATTATTATTGTTATTATTATTATTATTAAATACTAATTAATAAGAAAAAAGTAGTAAGAATACTTATTATTAAATACTAATACTAATTATTATTATTATTATTATTATTATTATTAAAATAAACAGTGTTATTTACATTGTCTAAGTTATATATATTTCTATTTTTATTTGTGTATAAAACACTTATTGTACACACACAAACACACACACACATATGTAATTATTGTCATAATATTAGTAATATAATAATATTAATAATAATATTAATAATAATAAGTATTATGGTTGAATATGAATTATTAATAAAATAAACATTTTGATTTATTTTGTCTATATATATATATATATATATATATATATATATATATATACACACACACACACACACACACACACAGTTTTTGTAGTAATAATAATAATAATAATTATTAAATACTAATTAATAATAATAATAGTAGTAGTAATAATTCTTATTCTTATTAAAATAAACAATGTTATTTACATTGTCTATGTAAGTTATTTGTATTTCTATTTTTTGTGTATTCAATACTTTTATTGTACACAAACACACACATATATAATTATTGTCATAATAATAATAATAATAATAATAATAATTATTATTATTATTATTATTATTATTATTATTATTATTAAATATACATTATTACTAAAATAAACAATTTTATTCATATATAATATATTTATATTTATTTGTATATTAAATAATTGTATTACACACACAAACACATAGTTGCTGTAGTAGTAGTAATAATAATAATAATAATAATAATAATAATTATATTATTATTATTAAATACTAATCAATGAGAATAATAGTAGTAGTAATAATATTAATAATAATAATATTATATTATTATTAAATTTTAATAATAATAATAATAATAATAATAATAATAATAATAATAATAATAATAATAATAATAAACAGTTATTTACGTTGTCTATGTAAGTTATTTATATTCACTGGCTGGCCGTCTCCCACTGTGCCTGCCACCGTTTGTGATTCATAGTTGCCTAAACTTTAAAAATGAAATTAGGAAAGCCCACAAAGTGAAACATGAGGACATGATTTGAGTCAGTGCAATGTCATTAGATTAAAAGATTAGTTCACTTCTAGAATCAAAATTCCTGATAATTTACTCACCCCCACATCATCCAAGATGTTCATGTCTTTCTTTCTTCAGTCGAAAAGAAATGAAGATTTTTAAGGAAAACATGTCAAAAGTATTATATTAATTAAAAAAGCCAAGAGAGAAAGAAGAAGAAGATTATATTAATTAAATAACAATATATTTTGTTATAATTGTTTAGATTTCTATAATGCATTATCTTCTTGTCGACCGACCAGTTCACATTTACAACTCTGCATGTTTGCAGTGTATAATCTTTGGTTGATTTTCACTTTGGTCAGAACAAAAACAGCAGACGGCCTTATTGAAAATAAAAATTCATTCTCTGCCTGCAGGTGGCACTTTCGGAATGGCAGAAATATTGCAGTTTTCTCGGTAAATGCAAATTTAAGACCTCTTGAAATCATAATTAAGACTTTATTGTACCATTTAAGACCCGCGGAAACCCTGGATCTATGTGTACTTCGGTTCAAAAAGTTGGGGTAGGATAAAAATTTCATCTCATTTTCTTCTCCAACTTCAAAATTGTCAGACATTGTTATTTGACCTTTTTTTTATAAAGTGCGTTTGACTTTCTTTGCATGTTCGCTTTGTAAACACTGGGTCCGTACTTCTGCCTACATCACGCATGACCTTTCCAACGTGACTACGTAATGTGTGAAGTCGAACTAGAGCAAGACAAGCATTTGTGGTTAGAAAGTATATAAATTAGCTTTTTTTTTTTTTAGAAAATGACCAATTGTTAAAGATAAATAAGACAGCTCTTGTTCCTTGACTGGGATTGTGTAGAGCCATTTAAAGCTGCATTGAAACTATATGGTGAAAAATGCTGGAATGTTTTCCTCAAAAACCTTCATTTCTTTTTTGACTGAAGAAAGAAAAACATCTTGGATGATATCGGGGTGAGTAAATTTTCTGGAAGTGAACTAATCCTTTAGTTTGAGAATGATTTAAGCCCAGATTACAATGTCATTTATTCACATTCCAATTGCACCTGAAATGGCTGGGTCAATCCTGACCTGCCATTGGCTGGCTTTCATTAAGAATGACATTTACTATCTCTACCAGATGCAGCATATGAGTAACTCTACAGGAGCTGCCATGGCGATTAACCTTGAGCAGAAGTTGGAGACAAAACGAACATCCATCATCACCCTCAGTCACCTTAATAGCTCACAGCATCTATGACGTCTACAACAAAGAGGTCAGTTTTGATCCATGCCATTTTATCCTATCCAGAGCAAGTTAAGCCACTATATATAGCGGTTTTGTACAAGAAAATGTGTCCAAAAGTCTCCATCACCTGTAATTTTGATGTACCCATTTCTGCACAGTAGGGTGATTAAAAAAAAGTGTCACTAAACTGCGTATAGGCGGCACAAAACTGCCCAGTTCCTGAGAACAATTGCTTGTCACCTGAGACATAAGTGGAGATCTGGATCCAGAGCCTTAGAATGACAAATCATACAAATTTCCTGCAAATGCCTTCAAATTAGCCTTTAAAATATGAGAGAAGTTAGGCTTATTTGATCTGGGCCCCAAAAATGCTTGGATCATGAAGTCTTAAGGTTAAAATTACCATTAAGTATCCTACTCAGGGAATATCCGTTGCAAAGCATTTATTCAAATCCAGGGACTTGCCGGTGTGGCATTAGTTTCTGGAATGTTCAGCTGTTTAAAAGGTGAACATATACGGGGATATATATTTCATTTCCATATATCGTATGGTATACCAAGTGTGTGCCAACACAGAATTTGGCCTCTGGGCAAAGCTATGGGATGGTGATATATAAAGAATCAGACCACCCCAAAGAACTCGGAAGATTTAAATCTTTGAGTTTGTGGAAGACAGTCAATAGCTAGACATCAAAGTCCTTCTATATCATTGCAGCCCTTGGCAAGATCTCAAGAATTCATTACGGCTTAAAATCTACAGAATACATATTCATATTTACCTTTCTGGCTCTGCGGGTCATACACTTGAATCCCGAAGAGAGGTGGTCTTTCCGCTCGCATTAGCGCAACATCATTGGATGACAAATCCAGGCGGAATATTGAAGCGTTCATGTAATCCGTCCAGAATATATAATTCTGATAATGCGCAATCCCAAATGGATGGTTCAGCTCCTTCCCGCTGTACACCACCTGTAAAAAGTTAATTAGGTTTGTGAGTCACAGGGAAATATTGCGATGAACATAGAGAGGAACAGAGGTGTCTAAGAACTAAAGAACCGACTCACTCATTTACTAACCGTTCTGTGGCTGCCGTTGAGGTAGATTTTCTCTATGTGGTCGTAGTAGGCGTCACACCAGTACATAACGCTGGAGGAGTGGTCCAGAGTGAGGCCGTTGGGCCACAGCATGTTGGACGTGACGAAGATCTGACGGTGAGATCCATCCATCCAGGCCTTCTCTATCCTTCCTCTGCTGTCAATTAATTCATCCTCCTCCCAGTCTGTCCAATACATCCATCTAAGAAACCAAGTGAGAATTTCTATGTTAGATCACAACACTCGAGATTGTTTAATACAGACTACCGTTGGACTGGTGTCTCAAGGGTGGAAACTTTGGCCCTGGAGATCTGTCCTGCAACGTTTAGCTCCAACCCTAATAATATAAAAAATCCTGTTTGTAGTTTTCAAGCAATCTTCAAGACTTTGGTTAGATTTTTCAAGTGTGTTTCATTAGGTTTGGAGCTAAGCTCTTCAGGAAAGTGAATCCCGGGGGCCAGAGTTGCTCACAACTTTTCCAACTGGTAGCATATTGAAGATTTCCACCAATTGCAGCAATGCTTGTCAACCAATGCTTGTTTCTTGAGCTAGTGGAAAAGCCCACTGGTGACACCAAATCCAGTTTTCCCATTTAGCAAATGGGAAATTCTGTGAGATTCTGAATTTTAATGTCTCAGAGCCAAACCAAAGTCAATGATTAGCTTGACATTTGAGACATATTTTTCAGGTGAGTTTGTTCACTAGTTAAGAAGCCCAGTGGTGACACCAAATCCAGTGCTGGAAACCATTTAGCAAATAGGAAATTTAGAGTTTGAATGCCACAAACCCAAACCAAAGTCAATGGTTAGATTGACTTCTGAGTTCCAGCTCTCAATTAAAAGTCTTTGTACATTGTTGAAGACTTTATTCCCTGCTGAAAAATCCAGCTGGTAGATGTGGTTTCTGCATTTGTCACCAATGGGGCTATGATCATCATAGGATTATGATGCTTTTTGGAAATGCAGCCATGGTCGTAAGTAGACCATCTTGGATTGCGACAAACCAGTTACCAGGCTGGCTTTACCAGTTCAAGCTGGTCAAACTGGATTTTGGAATGTTGACATTTACTACTCAGACTAGTCTTCTTCCTCTTCAAGACCAGTCATAACTGTTTAAAGTCAATTACAAAAAGGTAGATTTGTCTCATTTGAATGAAAAATTTAGGAATGATTGCCCTGTGGTTAACTGTTAGTTGGTCAAACTAGTTCTTAAAAGGATAGTTCACACAAAAATTTAAATTATGTCATTTACTAACCCTCATGTTTTTCCAAACGTTGTTCTGTGTTGTGGTACTCTCATGAATTTTTTTTTTTTTTTTTTTGCATACAGAAAATATTCTCATAGCTTCATTAAATTACGGTTGAGCCACTGATGTCAAACTGACTTTTCTAACAATGTCCGTACTACCTTTCTCTCGGATTTCATCAAAAATATCTTAATTTGTGTTCCGAAGATGAACAAAGTTCTTACTGGTTTGGAACTACATATGGTCCAGCAATCTTCAAGACTTTGGTTATATTTTTCATGTGTGTTTGATAAGGGTTAGAGCTAAACTCTGCAGTAAAGTGAGATTCTGAATTTGAATGCCACAAACCCAATCTAAAGTCAATGGTTAGATTAAAAAATCCAGCTGGTAGATGTGGTTTCTAGCTGTTTCAAACTGGGCTGCATTTCCCAAAAGCATCGTAAACCTAAGTTGATCATAGAACCATTGTCACTAATGGAGCTACGATCAACATAGGTTTGTGATGCTTTTGGGAAACGCAGTCCTGGTTGTAAACTGGTAGACCATCTTGGACCAGAAAAAACAAGTTACCAACTGGCTGTACCAGTTTAAGTTAGTCAAACTGGATTTTGAAATGCTGGTGGTTGTGCAAACTACTTAGACTATTTCTTTTTCTTCAGGACTAGTAATAACTTTTTAAAGTCAGATACAAAAAGGTAGATTGGTCATTTGAATCCAAAAAGTAAGACTGATTACCCCTTGGTTAACTGCTAGTTTGTCAAACTAGTTCTTAAAGAGATAGCTCACCCAAAAATAAAAATTATGTCATTAATTGCTCACCCTCATGTTGTTCCAAACCCAAAAGACCTTTGTTCAACTTTGGAACGCTAATTAATATATTTTTGATGCCACTCTTATATCTCCTGCACCTTACGGGTTTGGAACAAGGTCCAGCAATCTTCAAGATTTTTTTTAGGTGTGTTTGATTTGGGCTAGAGCTAAACTCTGCAGTAAAGTGAATCTCGAGGGCCAGAGTTGCCCGCAACTTCTCCAACTGGTAACATAGCCAAGATTTCCACCAACTGGAGCAACGCTCGTCAACCATCATGGTGTTTCTGGAAAATATAGTTCGCCATGCTTCTCAAGCTGGTTAAAAGGCCCACTGGTGCTGAGAACCATTCAGCAAATGAGAAAAAAAGAAAGTCTGTGCCTCGAACACGAACCAAGGTCAATGGTTAGATTGACTTCTGAGTTCCAGGTCTAAATAAAAAGTATGTATTCTCTGTTAAAGTATTTACTCTCTGTCTTACTTCCTGTTAAAAGATCCAGCAGGAAGATGTGGTTTCTAGCTGGTCCAAACTGTGCTGCGTTTCCCAAAAGCATTGTAAACCTAAGTTGATCATAGAACCATTGTCACCAATGGAGCTACGATCAACTTAGGTTTGGCCCTTAGGTTTACGATGCTGAAACGCAGTCCTGGTCATAAACTGGTAGACCATCTTGGACTGGAACAAACCAGTTACCAGCTGCCTGTACCAATTCAAGCTGGTCAAACTAGATTTTGTAATGCTGATGACTGTGCAAACTACTTAGACTAGTCTTCTTCTTCTTAAAGACTAGTAATAACTTTTTAAATCAGTTACAGAAAGGTAGATTGGTCTCATTTGAATCCAAAAAGTAAGACTGATTACCCCTTGGTTAACTGCTAGTTGGTCAAACTAGTTCTTTAGTTCAAACAAAAATGAAAACTCTGTCATTAATTACTCACCCTCATGTTGTTCCAAAACCGTAAGACCTTCATTTATCTTTGGACCACAAATTAAGATATTTTTTGATGAAATATGAGAGCTTTTTGACCCTGCATAAACAACAATGCAACTGGCACATTCAAGGCCTAGAAAGGTAGTAAGGACATTGTTAAAATAGTCCATGTGACATCAGAGGTTCAACCGTAATCTTTTCTTCAGTTCCTTCTCTTTTGTGTCAGTCTTCACCACATGTGTTCAGGACTTGCGTTAAAGACTGATACGGAAGAGAAGAAATTGTTGAATAAACTCATTATTTTTGTTTTCTTTACACACAAAATGAACTACGTAGATAAAAAAAAAAAGACCACTGATGTTACATGGACTATTTTAACGATGTCCTTATCTTCCTTTCTCTCGGATTTCATCAAAAATCTCTGTTCATTTTTGAATTTGTGTTCGAAGATGAACGGAGGTCTTACGGATTTGGAACAACACAAGGATGAGAAATGAATGACAGAATATTCATTTTTGAGTAAACTATCTTAAAGGATATCTATTGCCAAAATGCAACCTGGGCTGTTTTTTTTACTGTGAATGGGAGTTCTAGGGGCATAACTTCGAGCGCATCAAAATCGATATTTTTACAACACTAAGAAGGCTCGACACACCATGAAACTTCGCCTGGGTCTCTACACATGAACTCGAGCATTGAGAACATTGTTTGTGCACACAGAGTTTACTAAAAAGAAAGTTTTTGAACAACTCACTTTCACTGTTTGAGTTTCTGCTCGCGGCCGTCTTGCCAGTCAAGAGGTATTGAAGTTATGCCCCTAGTACTCCCATTCACCGGCCATTGACCACAAAACGAAATCACGGTCAATCTCAAAAACTGCTCGTTAGTCGTAATTATGCTTTTAGATATAAGTTTGTCTCGTTTACAGTAAAAAAAAAAAAAACAGCCCAGGTTGCATTTTAGCAATAGTTATCCTTTAATACAGCTCACTTTAAAATAATCTTTAAAAAGAATTGAGGACAAAGTCCACACACATAACCTAAAAAAATAGACTCTTGCAATTGAATGTTATTATTAATTCATACATTTTTGGAGAGTCAAAACTTTTTGTGCTTGTACAAGGTCCTTTTTTATCCAAGTTCAAATCGCTCACATTTCACAGCACAAACTTCACACTGTGACATGGCCTTGCGCATTTGAACGCCGCCTAACATAACATGACAGAGGGAATCGACTCCCTCCGCTCATATTCAGTGACCTGTTGAATAATTCATGAAGTGGGGCTTTGAGTGACAGCACCTGCTGTGAACAGGCAAACCAGGCGAGTGATGGAGATGGAGAGCAAATGCGATCAGGACCTAGAGTCATAACAGCTAATCCTCCATCTTATCATGTTAGCACAGACAGGAAATGACATGCGTACATGGGATACGGAAGGACAGACACAGTAAAGGACAGTTAATAGAGAGGGAAATGGGATTTAAAAGGCGGGAGATTAAGCTGGGATAGGTATTAAATATTTAGCAAACCGGCAGCTAAAGCTTAAGCGGGGATCCGAAGTTCAAAAAAACTTTGACTGTTTGAAATATTTAAACCAATTTCCACACAATTGCAGATTAATTGCAGATTAAAACTGATTACTGGCAATTATTCCAAAGACTCCAGGTCTTATTTGCGGCTAAATGATGATTTGAAATTCCAAGACACGAGGCTATAAAAAAACAGACAAGCCAATCCGGAAACCCATTACAAGGATGAACATGTCAAGTCTACAGCACATGGAAAGAAGTCACTAAAATATAAGCAGAAACTGGAACCTGCCTTTAAACTTTTAAACCTCTTATGTCAGGCTTCACCGTTCTGCCAAGGCAGCGATTTGCAGTCATGGAGTCTCCATATTCCCTTTAAGCCTTTCCATCTGAGCAATGACATCGAATGAGGATGTTCGCATTAGCTCCCTTTGACACAACAGCACATCTGCTGCTTCCTTTCTTAGAGTTAAATTAACAATATGATTGAATAGATGTGCTTTGGAACTCCAAGGAAGGTTATACGTAAGTATAATGGAGCTTGTACAGAGTGGAACTCTGTACAAGCCTAGAGTGGCTTCGTTCCCTCCTTGCACAGATCTGTACTTGTACTAAACATGTGCTAAACAAATAATTAGTATATTTCATTTCTAAAATGTTCATAATCAGTTTACAGTTACTTTTTTGTGGATTACATGATTACATAGGTCATAAGGATAAGTTTTTTAAAATTGAAGTTTGTACATCATCTGAATAAATAAGCTTTCCACTGATGTATGGTTTGTTAGGATAGGACAATATATGGTCGAGATACAACTATTTGAAAATCTGGAATCTGAGGGTGCAAAAAATTAAAATATTGGGAAAATCCCCTTTAAATTTGTTCAAGTGAAGTTCTTAGCAATGCATATTACTAAACAAAATTAAAGTTTTGATATATTTATGGTAGGAAACTTACAAGACATATTCATGAAACATGATCTTTACTTAATATCTTCTTTCTTTCTTTCTTTCTTTCTTTCTTTCTTTCTTTCTTTCTTTCTTTTATTTATATAGCACTATATAAATACAACACAGTTGCCCAAAGTGCTTTACAAGGTAAAGATAGAAAATGACAAATCAACATAGTAAAACAGAATAGCATTATAACATTCAGACTAAAAACAATCCTAAGACATCAGCCATTTAAAATGATATAGATAATAGATGAAGTTTTAATTTGGATCTGAAGGTAGCCAAAGTCGGAGCCTTTCTAATAGTTATTGGCAACTTATTCCAGAGATTTGGTCCAATCACCGCAAAGGCACGATCGCCTTTAAACTTTGATCTAGTTCTGGGCACTGTTAAGAGTAACTGATCGTTAGATCTGAGTGATCTAGAGGGAGCATGTTTTACAAAAAGGTCTGCAAGATAGGATGGGGCAAGGTTATTTATCGATTTAAACACCAGGACCAAAATTTTAAACTCAATTTTATATTTTACAGGTAGCCAATTAAGCGAGACGAGAATGGGGGTGATATGATCGTATTTACGTGTCCGCGTCAGGAGTCTGGCAGCAGCATTTTGGACTAGCTGCAACCGATCCAGGGTAGACTTGTTAATGCCGGAATAAAGTGCGTTGCAGTAGTCTAGGCGGGAAAATATCAAAGAATGAATGATTTTCTGCATATCCGAAAAATTTAAAAACGGCTTAAGTTTTACGATTTGGCGTAGATAAAAGAAACAGGACAGAAACACAGAGTTAACTTGTGCATCCATTTTAAGCTCATTATCAATTTGAAAACCCAGATTTTTGACAGATGATCTCATATTTGGTTCCAAATTTTTTAAGTTTGATTTAAGAGCTGCCGTAGCAGAAGCTGAGCCGAATAGGATGATTTCCGTCTTGGATTCATTAAGATGGAGAAAATTTTGGGACATCCACTTTGACAAGTCTTGCAGACAGGATGTCAATGTTTCTAGAGCCTGTACATTACCTTTTTTAATCGGCAGATTATAATATAATATAATATCCTAATGATTTTTGGCATAAAAGAAAAATTGCACATTTTGACACATACATACAATGTATTTTTAATTATTGCTACAAATATACCTGTGCTACTTTGGACTGTTTTTTTAACTGGCCCATCTCCAATAATATCTGGCCTGTGCCCATAACCACATTATTTTGATAGCGGCTAGTTCTGAAATAGATCTGTCATGACAGCAACAGTTACTCAAAATTTATTTAAATCTCCTTTGAATAAGCATTTGCCATTTACTTTCACTTTCGATTTTGTGATCACGCGCACTCTCTGTAAAGGGAACACACCTAGATATATCATACGATATAATACCTAGTCATATTACGTGATGCCAGGACATGCCATGAAATGAGTTTTTGTGCTAATTAGCCACGACAGTGAACGCAAAATTAAAATTTTAGAAACAGTTTCTATTTCTGCAACGTCACAGCTGGAACAACAAAAACCATGACAGTTATAACCTCAGGTAGCGATTATGTGCTTTATGCACATACTTTATGCATTTAGTTTGAATATCATTTTGCGTAACATACTGACAGATAGCAGCAACAACAGATAGTTTACCTCAGATTTCGGAAAAAGAAAATTTAAGCAAAGATGTGTTAAAACTGCAAACCAACAAGTGTTTTCCATGACAATTTTCCCTTTGACTAAGTTTTGTCGATTGTTTTGTTTATGGGTCTAATTCTTGTTTCGGATTTCTCTTTCTAATTAACCTTACATTGGATTAGTCACTCAATTAATTCTCTTGTGCTTCGTTCTCACCCTTCTGAATTATGTTGCACTGATAAGGAGTTATCAGAAACTAAGACTGTTTAGTTGTGCTATCTTACAATCAATATATAGTAAATCTAAGTTAAATAGTTGCTTATGTAACCATTTAAAACTTAAAGTGGCGATGAGGTCTTAAAATGTATAGAAAGAGTCTTAAAAAGGTATTAAATTTTACTCCATGATTCCTGTATATTCCCTGGAGTAACAGCTCACTACCAGTTACGAAAGACACTGTAAAGATCATTGCACACTGACTCCGAAACTTCCGTATGCATTTTTTCATTTTTTTTTGTATTCATCATCCTTTCCTATCAAAATGCTTGCTACGGATGCGAAACACAGAAAATTGAACCTGATTCAAACCTTTGTATGACGGACGACCGTTTTGGAGACAGTGGGTAAACGTGATTGACACAACTTAAGGTCGTATTTATTTTTTAACGTGCAAAAATGTATGTTCTGGCCTGCCATCTAGTGGCAGAATTTTTTTTTTTTTTTTTTTTTGGCCCGATGCCCCTGGGCTACAATGTTGTTCATTAACTGAAAAACAAGCTAGACTTATGATTTATGAATCAATATTGTTTCATAAAAACCCTTGGAGTTCAAAGTATGTGAATACTGTGGTAGTACAGCACCATAATATATATTAAAGTACCATGGTATTGTCATCTAATACCACCACAGTGCTTTTTGTTAATGAAACCAGAGGAAGCACAGGGTTGTTGAAATTTCTTGATGAAATCTCTAAGCGCAAAGGGCAAACATCCCACCCCCAGTGCACTCTAAATGGCTGGATTTGGTCCAAGGCTTTAGCAGACTGAAATCCCTGCAGAAGAATCTTTTAAATGCTTCTGTAAGCAGGAAAGGTATCATGGGCTTACCCGTTTAGAGGATCCACAACAATGGCCCTGGGATGAGACATATTGCCTTCTAAAAGCGTTCTCCTGGTCTGCGAGGGCCGGTCCAGCCCGGCCACGTTGATGGTTTTTCTATAACCGTCATTTGTCCAGAACAGGTTATTACCAATCCAGTCCACCGAAATACCCTCAACATTATCCAGCTCTGGAGAAAGAAAGAAATTGAGAAAATGTTGTTCTTTTAGCTTGATACCATCAAGGACAGCTCAATTAATCACTGTCCTCCTCTAATTCTTCCCAGTGAAATTATGCGGTATCGACCAGCGAGCTTCCCTGATGACGGAATTGCACAAAATGTATGATAAATAACTTCCCATTTGGAAAACAACGGCAACAAAAGTGCTCAAGTACAGGTGGCCTGATTCCACCGTTCCACGCCGCATGGTTGCACAGATGATTCATTACCAAGCCAAAGCGAAAATGAGTTTGTTAGAGAATATTTAAGAGCTTTTTCTGCAATAAAACTGTGGTACGGCTCAACAGACTTAAACGAAAGCCAACATTAATCTTTTAGAAGTCATGATAAACATACCATCCTTAAGGATCGTTTCCCTGCCGGTTCCGTCAATCTTCTGCCGTCCTATTAGGAAGCTCGTCGTGTCGGCAAAGTAGATGTAGCTACTCTCCGCATGGAAATCCAGCGCTCTTGGACTCACGAGCCCTTCGATTTGAATCAAATGTTCATCTCCAGACTTGATATTCATATCCAGACCTCGGATAACCCCGGGTCGTCCTTTTCCGTAAAACAGGAACAGCTCATTCTTTGGTTCTGCAAAGACACGATTACCCAAAGTAAACAAATGCAGTGGCGGAACGCAATAAGCCTTCCACCACAGTACTGTCAAAGCTTAATTAATTGACATAATTAGCCTTCGTTTTCAATTCAGTTCTGCAAATTAAAGCCTTTGACAAAAATGTATCCAAACTGAGAGGCTCAAGCTAATTACATTAGCTTAATTAAAACCAGAATTAGTTCTGTGGAATCAATCATCTTTTGGTGAGAAACAGTTACATTGTGTTTGTAATTGTATCTGAGTGTGTGTGTGTATGTGTGTAGAAGTAACCAGGGACAAATGGGGTCCTAAGTGGGGGCAGTAAACAGAAGGACACGTACATACGTAGCACAATGTTTTCGAAATTCATTACTGACAGGCTGCAATGGTGAAAACATAATGATTGTGAATATTATTAGCTCTGAGATCCAGAGAGACAAACAGAGGGAGAAAACAAGATGAAGGGATTGAGGAACCCAGCAAGAACAATAATGTTGTTGCTGAGGCCAAATGATTCCTTTGTGTGAGAAACGAAAAGAAATTTGAGTCATTATTGACTCTCGAGCAAATGCCATTCCACTGCTCTCAAATCAAATACGCCAGAAGTTTTATTTCATGAAGTTCTGTTGAAGTTCTGTCACGAGATGTGAGAATCAATGGCGTACACTCTTAAAAATAAAGGTGCTTCACGATGCCATAGAAGAACCTTTTTGTCTCAATGGTTTCATAAAGAACCTTTAACATCTGAAGAGAACCTTTCTGTTTCACAAAAGGTTCTTTGTGGCAAAAGACGGTTCTTTATATTACAAAAAGGTAAGAAAGAGATGGTTCTTTAAAAGAACCTTTGACTGAATGGTTCTTTGCGAAACCAAACATGGTTCTTCTACGGCATTGCTTGAAGAACCTTTTGAAGCACCTTTATTTTTAAGAGCGTACAATGTTATTGACTTCCTTGAGGGTAGGACAGACAAGGACTGTTTCCTATTTTTTGCTTGAACTGCTTGAAAGTGTTTGTTTACCCCAAAAAATGAAAATTTTCATCAATTCGTCATCAATTTGGTCACATCATTCCAAACCTGTAAGAAAATATATATAATAATATATATTTTTGATGAAATCTGAGAGCTTAGTGACTTTCTTGCTGTAATTACCATGTTCAAGGCCTAGAGAAGTACTAAGGACATTGTTAAAATAGTCCATGTGACATTAGTGGTTAAACCGTAATGTTCTAAAGCTACGAGAATACTTTGTGTGCAAAGAAAACTAAAATATTGACTTTATTCAACAATTTCTTCTCTTCTTTCGCGGCAAAGGCTGACATTGGAAAAAAAGAAATTATTGAATGAATTGAATGTTGTTCTTTTTGTTTTCTTTGAACCACTATTGTGACATAGACTACAGTGCTAAAAAAGCTTTTCTTATTTAAATTTTTTGTCTTGTTTCCAGCCAAAATATCTAAAAATTCTTTTTTTTTTCTGAAAACAAGACAATAGTTTTTACTCATCTAAAAAATGCTTCTTGATTTAAGAATTTTTTTTTTTAGATATTTTGGCTGGAAACAAGACAAAAAAATCTAAGTAAGAAAAGCATTTTTTGCAGTGTATTCTAACAATGTTCTTAATACCTTTCTGGGCCTTGAATGTGTAAGTTGTGTTGCTGTCTATGTAGGGTCAGAAAGCTCTCCGATTTCATCAAAATGTCATCAAAAATATCTTGCGTTCCAAAGATGGACAAGGTTCTGATGGGCAAGCCTGAAAAGACTGATATGTTCTCAGAATTGTGAGTTTATATCCAAAGTCTAAAGTATATATAAATATATATATATATTAGTGGTGGGCATAGATTAATTTTTTTAATCTAGATTAATCTAGATTAAATCTTGAAATTAATCTAGATTAATCTAGATTAAAATGGCTAATTTGAAGGCATTCAGAATATGCGTGCTACCCAAATAATGACTAAAAGTAAGTCTTCGAGGACGGGCCAGGTGGCGCATTAGACCAGGCGCTCATCTCCTGTTTCCAAAATGCATTACAAACTGCTTGACAATTGCATTTACAACACAATTAACTATACAAACTTGTGTAACAAAGTACTTCTGCGCAAAAGGCTGTACGACGTGCGCGTTCCCGTAAAATACACAGGCGCGCGGGTATGGATAGCCTATCTGCGTGCATAGTCTTCCAATGAACTGCGTTGCTTTTAGGAGCGTCAATTCAGTTGTTGCACATAGTTTAATGTCTTTATTTCGGGATTATCAAAGTAAATTATAACTCAAACTTGAGATTTTACTGGGGCACAGCAGATTTTCACTGGGGCACGTGCCCCAGTAAAAAGGGTCTAGCAACGCACGCACCTGCCCTGAAGCGGCTTCATAACTGCATCCATGTCTTCACGTCTCATTTGATGTGGTAATTTCACAGAAGTTGAAGACTCGTTCTCGCCTCCTACAGTGCAATTCGACTAGATATACGTAATCCGCGCTAAAATAACAAGGTGAAAGTCACCATATCTTGCGTAGTTTAGACCCAGCTCCCAACTGAACTTTGAGAATAGATTAACGGCGATATTTTTTTTTATCGCGCGATATGAGTCTCACGTTAACGCAGGACGTTAACGCCGATAACGGCCCACCACTAATATATATATATATATATATATATATATAATCAGAATTGCAAAATATAAACTCATTCTTGATTTAAGAATTTTTTGATATTTTGGCTGGAAACAAGACAAACAATCTAAGTAAGAAAAGCATTTTTTGCAGTTTATTTTAACAATGTTACTAACTTTCTGGGCCTTGAATGTGTCAGTTGCGTTGCTGTCTATGTCGGATTTCATCAAACTTTCATCAAAAATATCTTGTGTTCCAAGATGGACAAAAAAGCCTGAAAAGACTGATATGTTCTCAGAATTGTGAGTTTATATCTCAAAATTCTGACTTAACTCGCAATTGCGTGTTATAAAGTCAGAATTGCAAGATATAAACTCACAATTCTGAGAAAAAGTTTGAGACAATTGACAATTGAGACATATAAATTCACAATTCTGAGGCAAAAAGTCAAGACTTTCTCAAAATTCAGAGTTTTTTTCTCACAATTACAAGTTTACATCCCAATTTATAAGCCATATTCTGGCTTTAAAACTTGCAATTGTGAGTTTAAATTTCATAATTCTGACAAAAAAAATGTCAGTTTGGCAATTGTGTGTTTATATCTGTCACAATCTTCAGCTGGAGTGCCCCTGAGCTCCTCTAAAAGGCACTCCATACTTGACCGTTGCCATCCTTTGACCTTTTCCGGTCTGGAGGACTATTTAAGCTGCACACTAACACTCACACATTGCTAAGTCTTGTTTTACTGTAAGCAGACATTTCTAAATGTTTCTCCTTGTTTTCATTGTGATCAGAAGATGAACGAAGGACTCACAGGTTTACAGGAACGACATGAGCGTAATTAATTAATAAGTACACTCTTAAAAATAAAGGTGCTTCACGATGCCATAGAAGAACCTTTTTTGTCTAAATGGTTCCATAAAGAACCTTTAACATCTGAAAAACCTTTCTGGTTCACAAAAGGTTCTTTCTGGTGAAGGTTCTTCAGATTATAGTAAGGTAAGAAAGACATGGTTCTTTAAAGAACCTGTGACTGAATGGTTCTTTGAGGAACCAAAAATGAATCCTCTTTGGCATCGCTTGAAGAAACTTTTAAAGCACCTTTATTTTTAAGAGTGTAATTAATTACAGAATTTTCTTGTTTAAATCAACTATTTCTTTATTAAAGCATTTCCTGTTCTTGTACAATCTGGTGAATTAAATAATTTACAAACGAATGGTATGGTACTTCAACTCATTCATAACGAATGAATGACGAGTCTGGCTTTAGTTCAAAAACAGCTTCACATTGAGTTAAAACAAAAAACCTCAGTTGGAGGAGCCATTTAAAACCACTATAAACTAGCTGATTTATGCCTCCATTTGACGCACATCATTATATATGATTGCTGTGAGCTGGATGACACATTGAAGTGATGAATAATATCAATAGATGTACGTGTGGAAAGTCACCTCATGACACGCCAACAAACTCGACAACCCGTAATAATTCAAACAAGGTGAAAAATGTCATATCTGGTTTATATAAAGGGTATGATTTAAAGTTCCAATCATGGTTAGGGTCAAGTATGGAAGCCTGTTTCTGCCACAGAACAAAAAGTGCAACTTTTTATCTCACAATTCAGACTGTTTCTCGCAGTTTTGAGGGGAAAAGTCAGAACTTTGTGGTATAAACTCAGAATTGTATGGAAGCCATTTTCCACCATAACTTTTTATCTCACAATTCTGACTTCTTTTCTCAGAACTGCAAGATATAAACTTGCAATTCTGACCTATTTTTCACAGAATTGCATGACTTAAACTTGCAGTTGTGAGTTATAAAGTCAGAAGAAAGTGCAAACTATAAACTCACAATTCTGACTATTATTTTTAGAATTGCATGATATAAACTCACAATTGCGAGTTATAGAGTCCAATTCTGAGAGGGGGGAAAAAAATGATATGTTCTCAGAACGGTTTATATTTTATAATTCTGACTTAATAACTTGCAATTTTGTGTTATAAAGTCAGAATTGTAAAATTTAATTCACAATTCTGAGAAAAAAAATATTGTGAGTTTATATCTCGCAATTATGTTTTTTTTTTCTCACAATTGCGAGTTTATATCACGCAACACTGACTTTGTAACTCACAACTGCAAATTTATATTACACAATTCTGAGCAAAAATCTCAGAACAGCAATTCTGACTTCATAACTTGCAATTGTGAGTTTATATTTTAAAAAACGTCAGAATTGCAAGTTTGTATCACGCAATTCTGAGAAAAAAAAAGTCAGAACTGCAATACGTAAACTAGTAATTGTAAGAAAAACAGTCTGAATTGTGAGATTAAAAGTCGCATTTACTTTTTTTTTTTTTTTTTTAGTGGTGGAAATGGTCTTTCACAGGATTGTCAGACATAAACTCACAGAAAAAAAATGCAAGATGCATTTAGAATTTAAAATTTAGAGAAAAAAACTGAATTGTGAGATGTAAACTCAAAAAAAAAGTCAGAATTAGGAGATTTATACTCACAATTCTAAGTTTATATCTCTATATTCTATAAACTTAGAACATAATTCTAGGTTTATATAAATTCACAATTCTGAGAAAAAAAGTGATAGTGTGAAAAAAGTCACTATTACCTTTTTTATTTTTAATTTTATGATTGAAAAAAATGCAATATGCAAATTTAGAATTCAGAGAAAAGAAAATTTAGCTTGTGAGATGAATACTGAATTTTGAGGAAGAAAGTCGGATTTAAGAGATTTAAACTTTGCAATTCTGAGTTTATATATCTAAGTTCTATTTTATTTATTTATTTATTATTATTATTTTCTTTTCAAAATTGAGGGAAACACAATTGCAAGATATAAACTCACAATTGCAAGTTATAAAGTCCAATTCTGAGAGGGAAAAAAAGACTGATATGTTCTCAGAATTGCAAGTTTATATCTCATAATTCTGACTTAACTCGCAGTTCCATTGATGTATTATAAAGTCAGAATTGCAATATATAAATTCACAATTCTGAGAAAAAAATTCACTATTGCGAGATATAAACTCATAAATTTTGAAGAAAAAATATCATAATTGTGAGTTTGTATGTTTTTTTTCTCTCGCAACTGCGAGTTTAAATCACAACTTTGAGAAAAAAGTCAGAAATACGACTTTTTATCTTGCAATTCTGACTTATTAACTTGCAATTGTTAGTTTATATTTCATAATTCCAAGAGAAAAGTCAGAATTTCAAGTTTGTTGAAAAAAAAAAAATGTAAACTTGCAATTGCAAGAAAAAAGTCAGAATTAGACACAATGACCTTTTTACATTTAATTTAGTGGCAGAAATTAGGTTGAGATAAAAACTCACAACTTCAAGGAAAGTCATAATTGTGAGGGGGAAAAAATGCTATTACCTTTTTTTAAATTCCATTACAGAAAAAAAAATGCAAAATGCAAATTTAGAATTAAGAGAAAAAAATTGAATTGCAAAATGTAAACTCTGAATTTTGAGAAAAAAAAGAGTTCTGAGTTTATATCTGTATGTTCAATTTTTTTTTTTTTTTTTCAAAATTGAGGGAAACACTCACAATTGCAAGATATAAAGTCACAATAATAAAGTCCAATTCTGAGAGTTTTTCTTGCAACTGTGAGTTTCTAGAAAAAGAGTCAGAATTGCAAGTTTATATCACGCAATTCTGAGGAAAAAAAAGACAGAAATGCAAAATGTAAACTTCCAATTGCAAGAAAAAGAAGTCAGATTTGTCAGGAAAAGTTACAATTACCTTTTTCATTTTTTTTACTCAGTGGCGAAAACAGACTTCCATAGAATTGTGAGATATAAACTCACAATTTCAGGGAAAGTCAGAATTGTGAGAAGAAAAAAGATGATATTACCTTTTTTATTTTTAATTCCATGACAGAAAAAAATGCAAATTTGAAATTTAGAGAAAAATAAATAAATTGCGAGATGTAAACAGAACTTTAAGAAAACAAAGTCAGAGTTAGGAGGTTTAAACTTAAAATTCTGAGTTCTACTTTATTTTATTTTTTATTAAGTTTTATTGATTTTTTTAAAAACACACAATTGCAAGTTATAAAGTCAAATTCTGAGTGGAAAAAAAAAAACTGATATGTTCTCAGAATTGCAAGTTTATATTTCATAGTTCTGATTTAACTCGCAATGTGATATAAAGTGTTATAAAGTCAGAATTGCAAGATATTAATTCACAATTTTAAGAAACACTGACTTGTAAGTTTATATCACAATTCTGAGACAAAAAAGTCAGAACCACAAGTTTGTATCATGCAATTCTGAGATAAATAGTCAAAACTGCAAAATGTAAACTTGCAATTGCAAGGGGCCAAAGCCAGAGCCAGACTTTTTCTGTACATTTGGTTCACTGTTATAAAAAATAATGCAAGTTTTCCTGTAGAAAATTTAGTATGTGAAGGTGACTGACTTTCACAACACAGGGTTGTACACTAAATAAAACTGTAGGCAATATATGTGACCCTGGACCACAAAACCAGTCATAAGGTTAAATTTGACAAAACTGAGATGTACACATCATATGAAAGCTCAATAAATAAGCTTTCTATTGATATATGGTTTGTTAGGATAGGACAATATTTGGCCGAGATACGTCTATTTGAAAATCTGGAATCTGAGGGTGCAAAAAAATCAAAATACTGAGAAAATCACCTTTAAAGTTCCTCAAATTAAGTTCTTAACAATGCATATTACTAATCAAAAATTAAATTTTGATATATTTATAGTAGGAATTTTACAAAATATCTTTATGGAACATCTTTACTTAATTTCCTAATGATTTTTGGCATAAAAGAAAAATCAATAATTTTGACCCATACAATGTATTTTTGGCTATTGCTACAAACGTACCCCAGCGACTTAAGACTGGTTTTGTGGTCCAGGGTCACATATATGTGCTGCTAGATGATTTGAATTTTTTTTTTTTATAGTCTGCCATCTAAACTTTGAGAAAAACTCCTTTTGAAATCTTCTGATGTCGTCCTACGCACACAAACACACACACATATTCTTAGATAGTCAATGATCCGGATGCCAAGAGACAAAACATATCAATTCCCCATGTATCCCGCCCTAATGTGCTGAACGTGGACTATTAATCACAGAAACGTGTCCATTCTTCAGCGTCTCACGGCTCCATAAATTTGGTCATAAATTTCCATTTCGACAAACCCACGAGGGCCATCCATCTGATACACGGTTTCAGATAGCAGCACCTCTTCCATTGGGAATACCCCTAAAACCATTTACATGAGAGACCCGTCTCCCAGAGCTAATCAGACACCTGGGAGCTCCAGGAGGAGGAGACAGAAAAGAGAGATTGTTTTTTTGTGACCCTCACTTTTGCACGACTTCCCGTCGTTGGCAAGGACATGGCCGGTCCGGCAGCGGCACATGCGTGATTTGTAGTTGTGGCTCAGGAGACAGATATGCGAGCATCCACCTTTTCGTCCGTGCGGGTCAGGGCTGCATGCGTGAGTCCTGACTGGAGAAAGAAAAAGGTCAGTATCAAGGAGCTAGCAGTGGAAAATATCACTTCAGCCACACCCTATGATTCATAATTTAATTTTTTGCAATAAACACCGCTAAGACATGTATACCGCTAAGATATCTGATAAACAGAGCATTGTTTTGAACAGTGTTTCACACAGAGCAGAAAAAAAAAAAAAAAATTCTACATACAACAACACAACAAAATGCTAAACGCTGCGGGATTTTGACACAACTTCATTAGTCGCTTTGTACAGTAGTACAGCTAAATGCTAAAACAAATCTAGCTCAGTTTTTTTTTCTCAGTGTGTTGGGATGATAAAATTACAATATTAAAATACAATTTGCTACACAATTTGCTGCCTAGTGTTTCCTCAATGTTTTACGATGGCAAAATGCTGCAAAATGTATGGCATTACAAAAGTTTTGGAACCCCTTGCAGAATCTGTAAAAAAAAAAGTCAATCATTTTAACAAAATAAGAGAGATCATACAAAATGCCTGTTATTTTTTATTTAGTACAGACCTGAGTAAGATATTTTACATAAAAGATGTAGTCCACAAGACAAAATAATAGCTGAAATTGAAGGACAACTGTTTAAAAAAAAGGTTCAAACATTCACCGATGCTCCAGAAGGAAACACGATGCATTAAGAGCCGGGGGTGAAAACTTTTGAACAAATTGTTCTTATTTTGTTGAACTATCACTCTTTTCCCCACTTGGTACTGCTCTTTGGAAGCAACGGATGATACTTGCATGTTTCCAGGGAGACACATTAAGTATAATTAACCTTCATCTTCAAATTCCAAAAGTTTTCACCCCCTTATTATTATGCATTGTGTTTCCTTCTGGAGCATCAGTGAATGTTTGAACCTTTTTTTTGTGTGTGTGTTTGAGTCCCTCAACTGTTCTCATTGTGAGAAGATGGATCTCAAAATCATACAGTCACTGCTAGAAAATTTTCAAATATGCAAAAGATGCTGGAAAACGGAAGAATCTGTAGGATCCGAAGAACAGTGCTCGGTTTAACTGTTCAGAACAAACACGTGACTCATGAACAACCATCACAAAACAAAAAAAAAAACAGTCATAGATCATCCAGGTAACCACACACAGTATTAAGAACCAAGGGTTCCCAAACTTTTGAAGGGGTTTATTTGAACAATTTCAGCTACTTTTTGGTCTTGTGGACTGTATGTAAACATCTTTTATGTAAAATATCTTACTCACGACAGTACTAAATAAAAAATATCATGCATTTTGTATGATCTCTCTTATTTTGTTAAAATTGCTCACAGACTGTTCGCATACCGCTGTGTGTCAGCTAGATTAATTACTTCATTTTAGGACTTTAAGGACATTTGAGCTACTTCTGTATGATCAACACTTTGTATTTCCCTGGGTTGCCACTTCATATTTAATGTAAAACCTCAGTCCTGAAGAAAAATCTTCAACAAATTGTTTAAAGCACCATGTTTGTGTACAAATCTTAAAGGATCAGTTCACTTCCAGAATGTCTTTCCTTCTTTAGCTGAAAATAAATTAAGGTTTTTGAGGAAAACATTCCAGGATTTTTCTCCATGTAGTGGACTTCAATGGGAATCACCAGGTTGAAGGTCCAAATTGCAGTTTCAAAGGACTCTACATGATCTCAGCCAAGGAATAAGGGTCTTATCTAGCGAAACGATCAGCCATTTTCTAAAAAAAAAAAAATGTATTTACTTTTTAACCACAAATGCTCATCTTGCACTAGCTCTGCGATTTTACGCATTACGTAATCACGCTGGAAAAGTCATGCGTAGCTAGTTCTTCAGTGTACTTTGGTTCAAAAAAGTAGGGTAGGGCAAAAAACTCAACTTGAAAATCGTCAAACATCATAGTTTTACCTTTTTTGGAAAAGGGCGTTTGACTTTCTTTGCGCGCTCGCTTTGTAGACACTAGGTCTGTATTTCGGCATACGTCACGCATTACCTTTCCAACATGACTGCATAATGCATAGTCTAGCTAGTGCAAGATGAACATTTGTGGTTAAAAAGTATAGAATCTTTTAAATTTAAAAAAAATTACCAATCGTTTCATTAGATTAGACCCTTATTCCTTAGCTGGGACTGTGTGAAGCCCTTCAACCTATATGGAGAAAAATCCTGGAATGTTTTTCTCAAAAACCTTAATTTCTTTTCGACTGAAGAAGGGGGTGAGTAAATTATCAATTTTATTCTAATTTCAGTAGAATGTAGCCCAAAGGCATTAAAACGTACACCAGGCATTACTATTTTTAATCTGAGACATCACTGATTATATTAGTCACGCTCTGACAACAAGTTTACCTGTAGGTTGAGCCAGTCTGTGATAAACTCGGACGGCTCTGGCACTTTCCAAAGTGGTAACGGTGTTTGTGTCACTGCTGTTAAACCGATTTATCCTAAATATGTCCACCTTGCTCTCTCTGGAGGGTTCAGAGCATGTTGCAAACAGGTAATCTTCAAAGAGCGCTAATCCGTACAGGTGCGACACCTGGAAAGAGAAACACAGAGATGGGGAAAGAGAAAGAGAAAGACTCATCTAGAGGCCATGGCACCTCTTCGACTTAATTCTGAACACGACACAGATACGTCTGCTTAAATTTGCTTCTTTAATCCATCCAGCCAAAGAGCCGATGTAACATTCGGTGAATAAACAGCAGCCCTGACAGACACCAGTGGAAATATGCAGGGATCTTTGATGTCACATCTGTGCTACAAATTACCGGCGGGTAGCGTCAAGGCTTTGATTTTGGAAAAAAAAGTTGAAAGACTGACGTTAAAAACAAATGAGTTCGAGGTAGCGGAGTTCGTTTCAGGTTATCATTCGGTGCCAGCTTAGAGAAAAAAGTAGCAATATAGCCTTCGATAGAGTCCCAGGGAATACGCTAGAGCTGAGCCTCACAGGAAATGGATGAACAAATCAATAAAAAAAGCACACAAAAGAGTTGTAGTGGGAAGCCAGGACTCTGCAAGGTCAAAACAACCCCAATGTTCAACCAGGCTAGCGGTTCTGGCTGGGGACAATGAAATTGTTACAAAAGTGTCAGGGAAAACAAGTTCTAATGCCGCATCCCTGTGACCAATTTACATAAACGGACAGAGTTTGGATGTCAAATGCATGCTTCTTGTGATTTCACAAGTCGGATGTTGATTCAGGAATTTCCTATCAAGAAAAACTCAAGGGATTTGAAACAGTTTGCCAGGTTAGTAGCATAAAATATGTCAAATTCAAGCCAACACAAAAACGAAGCCTAATAACCAATAACCATCTGTGGAAAATCAGAATACTTAAAAAAAAAAAAAAAACTCCAGAGGTATGTTGAGTGGATGTCGACACAAATGTCTAAAAATTCTACAAATCATGTAAACACCTGCACACAGGCACTTTCCAAAGGGATAGGAGGAATTTGTAAAACACTTTTCTTAAATATTGCATCAGGGTATTAGTTAACACCAGATGTCTCATAAGGCTGATAAACAGCCACGGATTGGATTATCTATTGTTTTCGAGAAAAATGCACAAGCTTGACAATGCCCTTGGCCTGTACTATGAACTATGGATGAAATTTATACTGAATTTATGAAGCTATGAATTTTGTATCACCATACTTTTGGGCCCGTTCGAGGGGCGAGGGAGAAAGGCCAAACTTTATAATCTTCAAAATAAACTGCTTTAAGAGTTATTCAAAGGAGCATCATTTATCACGGCTTTACTGCTGACTATTAAGGCAGCTGGGAAAAATATACGCAAGAACTTCTAATAGATGGCTTAGTTGAAGAGAGGTCAGCAACCTTCGCCGGTCTAGACTTTCTTTGCTGGTCTGGACCAGCATAAACAAGATGTTTACCAGCTAGTTGAGGATTCACATGCAAACAGCAATGCATTTTGTGTTGTGTTAGTATATGTATAGTACAAAAAGTGTACTATGTCAGAAATTGAAGTATGCAAAAAAATTGCCCAGTACGCCAAAAGAGCAGCATGTCCGAATTGATATTACTTGAAAAAGGGTATGCCAAAAGAGTAGAATGTACACCAGTATTAACAGTACATCAATATTCGTAGTTTTTAAAAAACAGTGTGCCAAAAATGTGTCCAAATCAAATTATGCAAAAAACAAAAGAGTAGTATATACGGCAATAATAACAGTAAGCCAGTATTCATAGTATGTAAAAGACAGTGTGCCACAACAGTAGTATATATGAATTCAAAGTATTTAAAAAAATAGTACACCAAAAGAGTAGTATGTATGCCAATATTAACAGCACCAGTACTTATAGATTTTTCAAAAACAAATGTCAGAATTCATAGTATTTGACAAAACATTTGGCAAGTATTGTATGTCCAAATTCGCGTAGTACGTCAAAAGATCAGCATGTCAGAATTTATATTATTTAAAAAAGTACACCAAAAAAAGTAGTGTTTGTTAATATTAACATTAAAAAAATGCCAAAAAAAGCAGTGTCCAATGTATCTAATTCCGTATTATTCGAAAAAAATACGCCAAAATAGTAGAATGACCAAATTCATAGTATTCGGAAAAAAAAAAGGATGCCAAAATAGTTTAATTGTATAGTACATCAATATTAACTCTATGGCAATTTTTGTAATTTTCAAAAAACAGTATGCCAAAAAGTAGTATGTCTGAATTTATAAAATTTTTAAAAAGTATGACAAAAGAGTAGAATGTACACCAATATTTAAAGGGGTGATTAGATGCCAATTTTTCACAAGTTCATATGATTCTTTAGGGTCTTAATGAAAAGTCTATAATGTACTTTGGTTAAAAATTCTCAATAGTAGTTTTTAAAAAACACCATTTTACCTAGCTCTGCAAAAAATCAACTAATTTTATTGCATGGTCCCTTTAAATGCAAATGAGCTCTGCTCGCCCCTCCCCTCTCTGATGTGGGATTATGAACCGTAAGGTTTACTTTAGCCACATTTAGCTGCATTTAGCTAGCCTGACAAGCCAGACCCACATAAATGTAGGGTCTGGGCACTCTCCATAGACAGCGCTCAACCGGAGGGGCGGGACAAACGGTTGTCTTTCAAACTCACTCTCCACGCAATAGGATAGCGCTACAACCAATCGGAGCAACGAAGAAGGTGAAGTAGTCAACTCCAAATACATCCTTCTTTTGTAAGAACGACCTCAGTGCAGTTTCTTGTTCTTTTCTCAGAGAAAAGCTTAACTCCAAGTCTTTCAGAGTGGCGTCCAAAGCCGATTCGAAAGAAAGTTGTTCGCTAGCAGCAGCCATCGCTTTATCTCTCACGCGTAATTCACGGAACCAGAGAACGTCTGACGGAACTAATGGTCGCAGGTCAGTCGTCATCATGTTAAACCCGCCCACCGACTCGTGATTGGCCCGGTCGATTTTGGATTTTTGGAAATCTCAAGTGAACGGAGAGTTACTAGACTGCCCTTAGAAGCAAATGTAATTTGCTGCCGCTAGGGGCGCGTCTAGATTCTAGGCTAGCATTTAGCCACATTTAATGGTGAAACTTGCCAACAAGCACATTAAGAAAGGCTATTTGCAAAGAGACGAGAAGAGAAGCTGAGAATGACCTGATTTTAAAAAGGGGATATTACTTTTAAAGATTAAAAAAAATACCACTGGGTGATTTATCATTGTAGAGTGGTTGTGTACACAAACTGCCAACACACATTAATTATCAAACAACACGTAAAAGTGAGTTTTGCAACCGATGACCCCTTTAACAGTACGTCAATATTGTAGTTTTCAAAAAACAGTGTGCCAAAAAAAGTAGTATGTCCGAAATTGCCCAGTATGCCAAAAATGCAGCATGTCTGAAAAGTATATAGTACTCAAAAAAGTATGTTAAGTATAGATAGTCTAGTACACCAAAAAGGCGCATATCCGTCCAAATGTATAGTATTTAAAAAACATTGTGTTAAGTATTGTATGTCTGAATTCACCTAGTACGCCAAAAGAGCAGCATTAACGAATTCACAGTATTTAAAAAAAAGTATGCCAAAATGAACAATATGCCAATATTCTTAGTTTTCAAAAAACTGTGCTAAAAATGTATTAGGTCCAAATTCAAAGTATGTGGAAAAACTGTAGGCCAAAATGGTTTTATATACAGCAAAATTAACAGTATGCCAATATATTTAATTAATTATTAATATTTTTTATAATTTTTCTGAATTCATAGTATCTGAAAAACTGTATGCCAAGTATAGTATGTCCAAATTTGCCTAGTACACCAAAATCCAAAATGTCCAATGTCCAAAATCATAGTAATCAAAGAACAGTGTACCAAAAAAGTAGTATGTCCGAATTCATAGTATTTGAAAAACACTATGCCAAAAGAGCAGCATGTTTGGATTCAAACTATGTAAAACTGTTCACCAAAACAGTAGATCAGAGTAAAAATTCATAGTAAGCCAAAACTGATATTTAAAAAAAATTGTAGACGAAAATTACCCAGATGACCTACTACTTCTGCCAAGATTCTGGATTGCCCATTTGATGGACACTTTACCATCCCATGAAGCCACAGGAGAAGAGTCAATGGCAGTGATGCAATGCAACTGGTGACAAGATGGCGGATGTAGCATGTTCGAAATCCATTCATACTACCAATTTTCTTAGCATGTCTTAGTATTTCAAACCAAATGTAGTACCTAGTACGCGATTTTGGAAGCAGCTTTGATCTTTTTGGCATGAAGATCATTGGTTCAAGAAGAAGAAACCAAGCAGGTCTTACCGAGTTTCCTTGGATGATGGTGTGTCTGTTCTTGCCATTGTAATCCACAACTTCGATAAAATCCAGATAAGCGTCGGCCCAGTAGACAAGCTTCTTGACCAAATCCAACGTCACGGTGGTTGGCTGTTCAGTTTTATACTCCACTATCCTACTCCGGTTGGTGCCGTCCATATTGCAGCGCTCCACCTTGGCTACTGTTCCATAATCCGTGAAAAAGAGTTTTCTGGGGGGCAAGAATGGATCAGTTTTAATCCGGAATCCACTGTCTGACATGAAAGAAATCAAGAGTCAAGGCCGTTTAAGAGTTAATCGATCCACTCAAACCCATTATTTTTCTATTCTTCCAAATTTTGTGCCAGAGCTGAATGCTTGCAGTAGTAACAGTGCAATTAAACTAAGCCACCGTGAGCAAGAGCTGAATGAATGGGCCGCAGTATGATATTTTTCTTTATACTAACACATAGTGACAGCGGAATAAGAGAGGGGGAGGTCAACCGCATTACTCCGCGCCATGATTCTGGCAGAGAAACGCTCCTCGTCGTCTGAAAGCGACACACCGGCCCCAACAGCATGCACAACTCAGCACTGCATACAAATGAATGTTTACCAAGAGACCAAAGAGTTTCTCACGTCACAGATGCGTAGATGACTCCACATCAGATAAGGATGATTTATTCACTCTTATGAAAAATTCAACCTAGAGTCTCCTCTAGGACGAGTGATCAGATAGTACAAATAGCTGCATATTTTAGCATAGGTCAATGAATTATGAACTATTTGTTTAGGAAAGGGCTCTAAAAGATTTCACATTTTCACATTTCACTGCCCTTTTTTTCAGTTCTTTAGACTTCAGTGACCATGTAACGAAAGTATAACTATTTATTTATTTATAAAGCAAAAGGTTTTTATAATAATAATAATAATAATAATAATAATAATAATAATAATAATAATAATATGTTAAAACTTTGTTAAAATAATAATAATAATAATAATAATAATAATAATAATAATTGTTATTATTATTATTATTGCTGTTGTTGATATTTGTTACTTTATACTACTTTATAATTTATAATTGCATTGCATATTACATTGCATTTATGAAAGGTAATTTATCGCAATGATAATAATAATAATAATAATAATAATAATAATAATAATAATAATAATAATAATAATAATAATAATAAATGAAATATTTGTAATATTTTATTAATAATAATAAGAACAATAATCATAACTACTATTGTTATTATTTATAAAATATTGACATTTAATAAATATTTATACTATTTACTACATATTTATATATTTTTATAATATTTAATTATTCTTATTGATATTTGTTATAATACTTTTATAATTTCATTATATAATACATTAAATTTAAATTAAATTACATAAAAGGTAATTTATCACAATAATAATAATAACAATAATAATAACTGTTAATATTATTATAATATATATATATTAAATATTATAATAAATAAAATATTTATTCAATGTAAATATTTTTAAAACAATAATAACAGTCATAATTATTATTATTATTATTATTTACATTATTACATTTACATTATTATTTACATATTATTATTATGAAACATATTTACAATGAACATATATTTCATTTATTATTATAATTATTAAAAATATTAATGTTGAATAAATATTTAATTATTATTAATATTATTATATACTAATAATTTTTATTTTTATTGTTCTTCTTCTTATTATTATTATTATTATGTAGTACGAATAAAATTACATTTTTTTATTACATATACATGTATTCAGATACATATACTATCTGTATATTAACTGATGTACGATCAAAACTATTTGAACAGCATGGTGGCTATTTTTTATGTAATAGCAGTATTTTTTTTTTTTAATATATCTATGCCAGTTTCACCAACAAAGGCTCATCTCATACATACTGTCATACAACAGCTCTAAATTAAGGGACCTAAACTTGTTGTCTAAGCAAGCGTACCCCATGATGGGATCCAATGCTAGGCCTTTAGGGTTCTGGATGTCCAGGTCGATGATGGTGACACATGCATCTCCCTGTTCGCTGCACACAAATATCCGGTCGTTCACTCTGTCGACGAAGTAGAAGTTTCCCGTCAACCAGTCGATGGCCATATGCTCCACATCTACATGGAAGAAACCATACATTTTTAGACATCCGAGTTTGTAATTCGGGATCCAGTAGTTATAAGCAATTAAAAATGCATGCCTTCTTCAAAGAAGAAACAACTGACATTCACCGGCTTTGACATAAACACTTGACTCATTTAACCTTGTGACATTACACTTCATTAGCAGATCATTAAACACTTCAAGAGGTAAAAGAAGCAAAAAAGAGACTAATGAGAAAATTTATATGGACATTAAACACAACACTCAAGTTCATAAAAACTTCAAAGGACATTAGTTTGCACTCGCTCTGAATTAATCATCAAAGTTACAAAACGGTCCTTAATTTGTGCTTTGAGACCAGATGTGCATACTTACTTTGCAGGTTCTGACCTATCCGTATCTGGTGTTTTTCTGAAAAGCCTTTGAGTTTGGTCATGCGGGCACACCACAGCTGACCTGTATCCTGTGCCAATGAAAGCCAACAGAGCGACTCTTCTCTATAAATAAAGTCCAATATTTGAGTCCCGTTCGTCTCCATGGACTTGAGATTTGGCATAGATGATCCATTGAGGTAAACAACTGATATAGAATTCATATTTGCTGTCAACAGAACCGGAGGTTTATCACCAGGATCTGAAAGAGGGAGCACAAAATGCATAGAGGTTGTTAGATGTATACATAATATTTTCAAGCAATTAAACACACTTCATATTGAGAACTTTTCAACATACAGCCATTATTATCAAAATAGCTGGCAACAAAAGTGAGTACACCCTGAGTGATAACAGCAGTATGTTGTTTAACCATTCAAAGCCACCACTATTCATCATGTTTCTATTTTTGTCTGCTTGACAGGACCATACAAAGTTGTGTATCTTTTTTTAGAGCAGATAAAATTAGGTGCATTAAGTACAATTCTCTCATACTGACCACTGGATGTTCAACATGGCATCTCATGGCAAAGAACTCTCTGAGGATTTGAGAATTAGAATTGTTGCTCTCCACAAATATGGCCAAGGCTATTAGAGGTTCAGTAACAACCTGAAACCGAGTTACACTACAGTGGTCAGGGTCATACCAAGATTTTCCAAGATGGGTTCCATTCGGAATAGGCCTTGCAAGGGTAATCAATGAAATTGAATACTTGTTCTGTGCATCAGTGCTACCAGTATTGCTCTAAAGGTTGCAGAAGTAGAAGGTCAGCTTGTCAGTGCGCAGACTATAGGCCGCACACTGCAACAAGTCGGTTTGCATAGGCGTCATCACAGAAGGAGCACAAGTGAGCCTGCAAACAGTTTGCTGAAGACAACCTGTCCAAGAGCATGAATTACTGGAACCATGTCCTGTGGTCTGTAAGATAAACTTTTTTGGCTCAGATGGTGCTCAGCATGTGTGGCGATGCCCTTGTGAGGAGTACCAAGAAAACTGCATCTTGCCTACAGTCAAGCATGGTAGTGTGGCCAAGTATGGCTACGTCCACATTAATCCGGATACATTTGAAAACGGAGTTTTCGTTTTAAAACGCTCTCCGTCCACACTAGCGTTTCCAATCGTTTTCCAAAAGATTCTCGTCCACACTGAAACGTAGGACAATGTCAAATTCGCCTTACTGCGCATGCGTAAAGCCTTCAAAATTATACAGAGGTAATAAGTTTTCACGCAATTCTTCTGCCGGGATCATTTACGGAAATATCTCATCGTTCACTGACGCGTCTATGTCGCGCTCACTCATATTTTATCTGAAAAGCAGTTGTCGTCATGTTTTGCAGGACAGCAACTGTGAGTAAATTTTTTGCCATCATTTTAGGACTGTAATTTGAAGAGTGTACAAGGTACAATCTCTTTAGCAGCAGTGTGACAGTGAATAGCACAGGCACAATTACTGCTGTAAACATAGATATCTATTGGTACAATATGCGTCACATGACTAAATATGCGTCATCGTTTTCAAAAGCCTCCGTTTTCACAGTCCACACTACAAGGCGAAAACGGCGTTTTCAAATTTATCCACTTTGGAGAGCGTTTTCAAAACGCTCTGTTTTCCTTGACAAAAAGGAATCTCAGTGTGGACGGAAGGCCAAAACGGAGAGAAAAAGTTGCATTTTCAAACGAAAACGTATTAGTGTGGACATGGCCTATGTCTCCAGACCTGAACCCCATTAAGCACCTGTGGGGCATCCTCAAGCACAAGGTGGAGAAGCACCATGTGTCTAACATCCAGCATCATCACAAAATTGCAGCTTTTCTTTGTTTATTTCACATATCCAATTTAATCACAAATATGCTCTTATTTATATTTTTGAAAACTTTATTCATAACAATCATATTTTACATAAATTATATTTTAGCAAAATGACAATAGATAGATATAAAAAAAGCCTGTAGTTGATAAAACACTGTATAAAATATGAATATTTATGTGTTGCATAAACATATGTGACCCTGGACCACAAAACCAGCCATAAGGTTAAATTTTACAAAACTGAGATGTATATATAATATGAAAGCTCAGTAAATAAGCTTTCTATTGATGTATGGTTTGTTAGGATAGGACAATATTTGGCTGAGATACATCTATTTGAAAATCTGGAATCTGAGGGTGCAAAAAAATCAAAATCCTGAGAAAATCACCTTTAAAGTTGTCCAAATTAGGTTCTTAACAATGCATATTACTAATCAAAAATTACATTTTGTTACATTTACAGTAGGAATTTTACAAAAAATCTTTATGGAACATGATCTTTACTTAATTTCCTAATTATTTTTGGCATAAAAGAAAAATCAATAATTTTGACCCATGCAATGTATTTTTGACTATTGCTACAAACATACCCCAGCGACTTAAGACTGGTTTTGTGGTCCAGGGTCACATATATCAATATTTACATATATTTTTGCTTACCCATATAGAACTTACAAAGTATAATTGCTGCCATACCAACTGTGCACACGTAAACTTTGTGACCAGCTTGTGTTTTTTTTTTCTCTTTCACACTAATGAACAGACACCATGAAGTGCAATTAACTGTAGCGTGTAATCATTTCTAAATTTGATAGACAGTCGCAGGTCGGGCTGGATGGGCTCTGATTGACTTTCCATTAAGGCCTCCCTTGTTTATCTCTCCCACAGCTCTGTCGTAGCCCAGCTCACCAGCGGCCATTTGCATATTGATGACAATAAGTGTAACTGACACTTGCATCAGGCGAATGACAGTGTCATCTATACTAATGCACCCGGATGATCGCCACTGCGATCGCGCTACTCCACTGAGGCTTTCCTGTTCAATCAAATGTCCCAGAAGGCGTTGTGTTTACCCATCTAGTCCAGACTAGTTCTTAGGACATTAAAGACAGCTATAATTTAAATGCTGAGTGAAATGTCAAGTGTGGAGTTTGTTGACCTTTCCTTGTTTTCAATATTGAACACTTATTTTCTAGTGGTTCTTGCTAAGAGACGATTCTCTATAGTAAATGCTATTGTTATGTGCTTATACTTAGATAAAGTATTTCAACAACCCTACAATGTTAATAAAATCCTTCAGAACTGCTTAGCCACCACCCAGAATTAGCTATCACACAGCAATATGTCTAAAACCCCTCTAAAACCAGCCTGCTACTGACCAGCTAAGACCAGCCTTGATGACCAGCTAAGACCAGCTAAAACCAGCCAATTGGCTTAGGCTGAGTTTAGCTGGGTTTATTAGCTATCAACTTCCTAAAATTCCCTAGAAACCCCATAGCAATGCATTGAAAACCACTCCATAATCTCCTCAGAAATTCTTAGCAACTGGCTAGCAACTACCCAAAACACAATAGATGCCATATAGAATGTGCTAAAACCTTCAGAACCCATTAGCAACAGCCTAACAACTACCTAGAATATTCAACCACAGACTGTAACAATGTGCTAAACTTCCCCTCAGAACTCCTTAACAACCAACTTCCCATAACACCCTAGTAATCTCAATCCATTAAAAACATTCAGAATGCCTTAGCATCAGGCTAGCAACTACCCAGAACCCCTAGCAAAAACATGCAGGAGCAATGTGCTAAAATCCCTTCAGAACCTATTAGCAATCAGCTAACAACTACTCAGAGCACTCTAGAAACCAAATAGTAATGTGTTAAAAAACATTCAGAATCACTTAGCAACACAGAACTACACAGAACCCCCACAACCACATACTGTAGCAATGCGCTAAAACTACCCACAATAACCAAGTTGTCAGATATATAGAAATGTCCTTAAAACTCAGCAGACCTTTAGGAAATGACTAGCAACTACCCAGTATAGTAGCGAATCACATAACAATGGGTTAAAAATCTCCTAGAAACCCTTAGCAACAGGTTAGCAGTCAGCCAAAACAATCTGCAACTACATACTGTACTGCAGCAAAGCATTAAAACCAGTCAAAACCCCTTTATTTACAGGCTAGGAACTACCTATAACCCCCTGCAACCAATGCTGTAGCAATGTGCTAAAACTCCCCTCAGAATTCCTTAACAACCAGCTACCAACTTCCCAAAACACCCTAGAAACCCATTAGCAATGCAATTAAAATCACCCAGAATCCCTTAACTTCAGGCTAGCAATTACCCAGAAGCCCCCGCAAAACCAATCTGAGGCTATGTGCTAAAAAAAAAAAAAACAGTGTTGCCAAGTCCGCAATTTTCCTGTGGAATTGGGCTACTTTAACACTGTTGCCACGGGGTGTTTTTCATGTCTGTGGGTTAAAGCAACTTCAATAACGTGATATTTAGCCCCTGGAATGTGAATTTTACAAGGGGAACCAAATGCGATTGGGCTAGTTTTGAGTAGGAATTGGGTGGGTTTTGTTGTGAAAACCTGGCAACCCTGCTGTCAGAACTTCCTAGCAACCGGCTAGCAACTTCACAGAACACCCTAAAAACATAGCAAAACCATTATAAACTCTGCAGTAAACAAGCTAGCTGTAGAACACTGTTGCAAACATATAGCAATGTGCTAAAACTACAACAAAACAACCTAGACGTCATTTAGAAATGTGCTTAAAACCCAGCAGAACCTTTAGGAACTAACTAGCAACTATACAAAATACTAGCGAATCACATAACAATGGGTTAAAATTGTTCAGAATCCCTTAGCAACATGTTAGCAATTACCCAGAATCCCCTGCAACCACATACTGTCATACGTTGTAGCCTTCAAAGAATTTCCAGTTTATCAGGTAAAACTACAAGTTCTACGAGGACGTGAACGCATTTTACAACTTGGAATCTGTTAAGTATGACATGGTCTTTAGCATCAAGCTAGCAACTACCCAGAACCCCCTGCAATTACATACTTTAGCAATGCGCTATAAACTGCTCAGACAGGGTTGCCAAGTCTGTGGTTTTCACTCGGAATAGGGCTACTTTAACACTTGCCATGGGTTGTTTTTCACTTCGGTGAGTTTAATCGAAATCCTCAGAGTGTTGTAGCAACCAGCTAACAACTACTCAGAGCACTTCAAAAACCATACAGAATTGTGCTAAAAGAAAAAACAGCAGAACCTTTAGGAGCTGACTAGCAACTACCCAGAATACTAACAAATCACATAACAATGGGTTAAAAATCTTTCAGAACTGTTTAGAAACCCTGCAACCAATACTGTAGCAATGTGCTAAAAATCCCCTCAGAGCTTCTTAACAACCAGTTACCAACTTCCCAAAACACTCAAGAAACCTATTAGCAATGCAATAAAAATCACTCAGAATCCCTTAGCATCAGGCTAGCAACTACTCAGAAGCCCCAGCAAAAACATACTTGAGCAATGTGCTAAAAAACCCTCAGAACTTTTTAGCAACCAGCTAGAAACTACCCAGAACACTCTAGAAACCAGTAATATGCTAAAAAAAAAACCCATTCAGAATCACTTAGCAACTGGCTAGCAGCTACACAGACCCCTGCAACCACATACTGTAGTGTAATACTGCAATGTGCTAAAACTACCCAAAACAACCAAGTCATCCTATAGAAATTTGCTAAAAACCCAGCAGCACCTTTAGGAACTGGCTAGCATCTACCCAGAATACTAGAAAAATCACATAACAATGGGTTAAAAATCTTTCAGAACACTTTAGCCAGAACACTTTACCCAGAATAACCTGCAACCACATACTGTCATATGTCGTAAATGTCAGAGAATTCCCAATTTATCAGATAAAACTACAAGTTCTACGAAGATGTAAACACTTTTTACAACTTGGAATCTGTTAAGTACAACATGGCCTTTAGCATCAAGCTAGCAACTACCCAGAACCCCCTGCAATGACCTACTTTAGCAATGCGCTAAAACCTCCTCAGACAGGGTTGCCAAGTCTGCGGTTTTCCCACAGAATTGGGCTACTTTAACACTGTTGCCGTGGGATGTTTTTCATGCCAGTAAGTCTAAGCGACCCTAATAACGTGATTTTTATCCCCTAGAATGTGAATTTTACCAGAGGAACCCTGCCTAAAACATCTTTTATCACTTGGAACAGGTTTTTTTTACAGAGCGACCCTCTAACGAAATGCTATTGGGCTAGTTTTCAGTAGCAACTGGGTGTTTTGTTTTGAAAACCTGTCAACCCTGCTGTCAGAACTTCCTAGCAACCGGCTAGCAACTTCACAGAACACCCTAAAAACATAACAAAACCATTATAAACTCTGCAGTAAACAAGCTAGCTGTAGAACACTGTTGCAAACATATAGCAATGTGCTAAAACTACAACAAAACAACCTAGACATCATTTAGAAATGTGCTTAAAACCCAGCAGAACCTTTAGGAACTAACTAGCAACTATACAAAATACTAGCGAATCACATAACAATGGGTTAAAATTGTTCAGAATCCCTTAGCAACATGTTAGCAATTACCCAGAATCCCCTGCAACCACATACTGTCGTACGTCGTAGCCTTCAAAGAATTTCCAGTTTATCAGGTAAAACTACAAATTCCAGGAGGACGTGAACGCATTTTACAACTTGGAATCTGTTAAGTACGACATGGTCTTTAGCATCAAGCTAGCAACTACCCAGAACCCCCTGCAATTACATACTTTAGCAATGCGCTATAAACTGCTCAGACAGGGTTGCCAAGTCTGCGGTTTTCACTCGGAATAGGGCTACTTTAACACTTGCCATGGGTTGTTTTTCACTTCGGTGAGTTTAATCGAAATCAGTAACGTCATATGTATCTGCTAGAATGCGAATTTTACCAGAGGACCCTGCCTAAAATGCATATTTTCCCCTCCGGATTGCATTTTTTACCAGGGGACCCCCTACTGAAATGCAATTGGGCTAATTTTGGGCTAGATTTGAGTAACAATTGGATGTTTTGTTGTGAAAACCTGGCAAACCTGCCCTCAGAACTTCTTAGCAACAAAACCATTCTAAACTCTACAGTAAACAAGCTAGCTGTGAAACACTATTGCAAACACATAGCAATGCGCTAAAAACACTCCAACTACCCACAACCCCAAAGTTGCACAGCAATCCACTAAAAACAGTCAAAACCTCTTAGCAACAACCTAGCACCCCTTAGCACTAGCAATGTGCTAGAAATCAGTCAAAAGTTTATTAAATCAGTCAGAGTTTATTACTCTCCCACAGATTTGGAGCAGTCGTCCATCTCTCCAGCACTTAGTACAATAACTCGAGCAAGTATTTGATTTATGCATGGTTTCAATTATTTTTGGACCAAGCACCGACGGAAATCAAAGTAAAATACATATTGCTTAATGCGCCTTTTTTGGACTGGAACTGGAATTAACGCGAATGATAAATGGACTCACCTGTTTTGGCTTTGCAGGATCGTCTGTTGGCCTGCAGGCTGAAGCCATCTGTGCAAGCGCATCTGTACGATGACTGCGTGTTCATACAGATCTGACTGCATGTCCCATAATCCCTGCATTCATCATGATCTGCGGGCAACAGCGGGGCTATTTATTAAACTCTAAATGTGCTCAAATATGACCTAAATATGCAAACCCAACTCTTAATGTCACCATTCTGCGGCAACCTATCAAAAAACATGAATATGCAAATGCATGTTTGGAGAGGGAAGGGTGAGTAAATTGCTGTTTTGGTTAACATAACCATAATTTATCATGAAATCAACAACAATTTCTCTGAGGTTCTAGTTCATTCATCGGACAGCTAGCCTTTCTAGAGACCACAAAATGATATTAGCCGAGGCAACTTTTTATGAATACTCTTTTCTCTGCCTGATTGTGAATATTTTTTAAAGTAACGAAGCAAAAATGGTGATATTTAAACATTTTCAGGTAGCTAAAAACGTACTGTAGCCTACTAGCTTAGCATATAGTCAAAATTAGTCAAAATTACGAGAATTAATTCTAAGCAATTACAAGTTATAATATTTTGAGAGTATATTCTAGCCTATTGTTCATGCAAATGGCCCAGATTGGGATCACCGGGAGATATTCCAAAGTCTCAGCTTTCAGAATCTGTCAGTTTTATAGCGAAATACAAACAATATGTCTATTACAATAAAGTCTTTCACGCATTAAATTAGGCTATACTGTTTTTTTCCATTCCTTCTGATGTTCCTTCACATTTATATTGTGTTAAAAACTTAAAATAAAGTAAAAAAAAAAAAAGGAAAATAAAGGGAAAATTTAATATTATAATTTATTGCATACAATATTGTTATAGATGCAATAAATTATACATATTGCAATAAATATAATTTATTAAATTACAATTTGTATTTCGTGATAAAGCTGACAGAATTTGAAAGCTGAGCTGTGTTGTATTAAAAGCAACAAAGCACAAAATTATTGTGATTACTGGGTGGCTGGCACGCTACAAATAATGAATGGAAGATGTTAAATATTATTTACAATCATTTACTGTATTATACCATAAATAAAACAGCTTGGAATAGTTGCTTATATACCTCATAAAAATAACTTATATTAACAAGGTGGAGTCCACTTCAAGCTTTATAACATTTTATGGTTGTTTTTAATTAAATACATGTAACGAATAAAAGATTGGACACCACAGACATTTTTGTGGAGTATGTGGTGAAATTTCCACAAAGAAAACAGTATAATTTAATGAAACGAATGTCTCACTGTAATCGAAAAGATGACTGATTCACATAAATGCAGCGATCTGTCCCACCACATTAAAGAGCATGAAAAACACATTATTGCAAGACACATTGTTTGAATTGCACTATAAAACAGATTTTGAAAGCTGAGACTTTGTTTTATATTAAAACTACCAAAAGCACAAAGCTTATTGCTATTATTGGGTGAATGCAATGGAAGACTTGAAATATTATTTACAAGCATACTTTCCCCGCGAGTATAACACATGGTATGATTTCTGCAAATAAGCTCATATACAGTCAAGCCTGAAATTATTCATACCCCTGGCAAATTCTGACTTAAAGTTACTTATATTCAACCAGCAAGTTTTTTTTTTTTTGACCAGAAATGACACAGGTTTCTCCCAAAAGATAATAAGACGATGTACAGGAGGCATCATTGTGGAAAAAAATAGTACTCAGCTTTTATTTACATTTGAACAAAAAGTGGCATGTCCAAAATTATTCATACCCTTTGCAAACGGTCACAGTCTATGGGAAAATCCAAAGTTCTATACCATTCCAAATAGTCCAAGCTGTTCTAAAGCATCCTAATTACCCTGATTCATTGGGAACAGCTGTTTTAATCAACTCAACAGGTGAAAAACAGAAGCTCTCTGCTGTTGGTTTGTGGACAGTCATGGCTAAGAAAAAGGAGCTCACTGAGGACCTGCGGCTGTGCATTGTGGCTGCTCACAAGTGAGGAAAGGGCTATAAGACCATATCTAAATGTTTTGAAGTTCCAGTGGCTACAGTTATTATTATTAAAAAATACAAGATGTTCCGCACTGTGAAAAATCTCAGAGGACGTGGTCGGAAACCAAAAGTGACACCTGTGCTGGCCAGGAGGGTAGTGAGAGAGGGAAAAAAGGCAGACAGTCCAACGAACACTGCACACCGTTGGGTTCCACGGACGTATACCAAGGAGGACACCACTTCTCCAGATAAGGCACACAAAAGGCCACTTAGCCTTTGCAAATTCTGATCTGGACGAAGAAGAAGACTTCTGGTCTTATGTTTTATGGTCAGATGAAACAAATATTGAATTGTTTGGCCATTATAATGTAGCCTTCATTTGGTGTAAAAAAGGAGAAACCTTCAACCCTAAGAACACCATCCCCACTGTCAAACATGGTGGTGGGAACCTAATGTTTTGGGGGTTTTCTTTTTAGCCGGTGGACCAGGGAACCTAATCACAGTAGACGGCACCATGAAAAAGGAGCAATACGTCAAAATTCTCAACAACAACATCAGGCAGTCTGTACATTTTAGCACGATAACGACCCAAAACACACAGCAAAGTGATAAAGAAATGGTTAGCAGACAAAACATAAACGTTTTGCAATGGCCCAGCCAGAGTCATGACATAAATCCAATTGAAAATCTGTGGAGGGAGCTAAAGATCAGGGTGATGACAAGAAGGCCCTCCAACCTGAAAGAGTTGGAGCTCATCGCTAAAGGTGAATGGGCAAAAATACCAGTGGAGACATGCAAAAAGTATGTCTTTGCTGTTGTATGTGCCAAGTAGGTTGATTGCTGTAATAGCCAAAAAAATGGCTTTTCTATTGATTATTGAGAAGGGTATGAATAATTTTGGACATGCCACTTTTTTGTTCAATTTTAAATAAAACAAGAGTAATATGTTTTTCCACAATGATGCCTCTTGTACATCATCTTATTATCTTTTGGGAGAAGCCTGTGTCATTTCCGGTCGAAAAAAAAAACTTGCTGGCTGAATAAAAGTAAACTTAAAGGTTGTATCAGCGATTTCAAGCCTGAAACATAAAGTGTCAAATTGAGCTGACCTTTCTTCACGATCTGTGAACTTTCGCTCTGCCTCCCTCACATCCCTGCACCAGTACGAAAGTCCACAACACCAACCCCCTGACGGTGATTGGTTGGAACACTGTTTGTTTTGCTGTGGAATCGTGGGTAGCACCGATTGTTTTTTGGCATATCTCGGACCCTAGGCTGACCACAGAGACGCGTTTTTTACAGCCAATTTATGGGGTAGGCAGCAAGCAGATCATGAAGAAAGGTCAGCTGAATTTGACACTTTATGTTTCAGCCTAGAATCGCTGATACAACCTTTAAGTCAGAATTTGCCAGGGGTATGAATACTTTTGGGCTTGACTCTATATTTAAATAAATTCTGCTGATCTGGCAACTTCTCACAGTGCTCTCAACTTGAACTATTTGGATGGGCAGGCTATACTTTGAATATATTATACATTTATTTGCTACGATTTAATTCTCGTAATTCCGACGTTATTCTTGTAACATTTTGACTTTATTTTTGAAACATTTTGAATTTATTTTGAAAATATTTCAACTTTAATCTTATAATCTCTTTAACATGGCACTGAAATGGCGTTGTAGTATGGGCATATGATCTTACACTAATATTTGCTTTTTCTAGTCTGAGCTCATAGGAAGTTTTCATTCTGGAAAGCATTGTATTGAACTTTTTTTCATTATTATCTGTAATAAATCAGAACAGAGTTCAAATGGTAATGACCCTCACCTCGACACCGTTTCCCGTCCTCGTCCAGTTCGAAACCTTCTCCACAGAAACAGGACGTCCCGTTTCTCATGATCACACAGTCAAACTGACACCTCTGCTCCTTGCAGCTACGCACCAACTCTGAGGAGACACGAACACACATTTAAACTTTGATTCACAGTCTTAATATTGCGCACAGAGTTCACCCTCACAATGAACATGCGTTTACACTCGACAAAGCGCTCTATAAAAGCACAATGCCATTTCGTAAGTATGAAGTCATTTTTTAAAAGTTGAACAGATGCAGCCTCATTACGAGACCATGATTCAGCGCTTTTTAAGTGGCACTTAAGGCCTGTTTCCGTGGATGCAATTTTTTCCGCCGAGCTTCCGCTCCAAATCGCTGTCAATACACAATGGTGGAGTACAAATTTAAGGCCCATTGTGTGATATTTATCACCTGTACGGCCTCATAATGAGGGACGGTCTGACAACCACGTCCTCCTGGATTGCTCGCCAAATGAAGATGACCCTGGCTTTATATATTGATCCTAGAATAGGTTGAAAAATAGCTGTGATTTATAAAAGCTTGGGTGGCAGTCTGTTTCAATTACAATAGGCACAGCCCATATTTGATGTTTTTATTCATCTGGGGGTGTGGCTAACAGGTCACCTTGCTCTTTTTCGTCATTTGTGACGGTTTTAAGTGCGTGACAATACTGGAAAGAGTGAGTAATGGAAAGACTGCAGACGCTTTAGCCACTCTAAATGTCTAATCGCAAGCTAGAGAGAGATTTTTAGCGTGCATTTGCTACGGAGCCCACATTAATAATAAGCATTGCACTGAGAAATTCATCGACCCACCCGAGGCATGCGTTCAGAATGGCTCGAGTCTGACAGTTTTAAATTAAGTACTTTTTTAAAAATGTATCACAGCGTTTAAGGGTAATGCAAAGCGTTTTACAATATGAGTTTAACTGAAAGTGAAATATAATGGCTTTTTATCTATTACAGGGAATGTGTATCCACTTGAGCTGAAAGATGTTTAACTATTTATATGTGTGACTAGCGATGGGAAGCGACTAACAGTTCTTGAAATATTTCATAATCTCGGCTATAAAGGCTTCTTTATTTATTTATTCAGATGGGGAATCTGAGCCACTAAAATCTGTCGTTTTATTCTTTCACATAACAAGAACTGGGAGCAACAAGAGCAGAAGTAACATGTTTTGTGTTCCACATAAGAAAAAAACATCAAATTTGAACAAAAAGAGGGTGAGTAAATAATGGCAAATCATTCATCTTTATGGCTAACCCTTGACAACATGAACTAAAAGTGAATAATGAACTTCATATGCATTGGTGGAATATGTGACCAAGGAGGAAGCTGGTCTAACTAATAGTTTTATTGTTGCAACTGCATGCCAAACCGACACAAATATATGACATAAAACCTCACAGAGTTAACTGACATGATTTAGCACCGAGAAAAAAAAGTGTAAATAAAGCCTTTGGCAGTGTAAAAGAAAAGCAGTTACTGCAATCATAAATTTTGATCTGCGAAAAGGAAGCAAAGAAAACTGCTAAGAAAAGACTTCAAATTCAACATTTTTGACACTTATTTAACCCCATAGAGTTTGACTTTCCTGATATTACCTCTAAAACACCTTTTGGTAACCTTATTAAATTGTAAATGTCAACATAAAACTCCATATTTTACAAAGGCAGCTAACTTTAAATGTTGCAACATTGAAATGAGTACAAAGACACAAGCATTGATCCAAGAGAAGGAAACTAGACCTCTCTAATTCCAAACAGCAGGTGGGAGAGTTGATTATCGGATGAGAATTACTCTTTGGAGAAATCAAAGCCTATAGGAACCCAAAACTTCACATGTAACTTCAAAACTAGGTCAAAATCATTGTTTACACTGCGAGTGTTGTTGAATGTGCACAGCTACTGTAGGACACTCTCCGCCACCCGGATTCACACTAATCTCCTCCGAGCGGGAAGGAGGCCATTACGGGTGGACTCTCGCTGTGAGTCAGGCTCCCGCACAACAGGATTTATCTCTAGTGAACTCCAGAGCTCTCCCTCAAGGTGATTTTCTCTCAGTGAGGAGCCCTACTTCCTCTGACACTCGCTGGGTGATGTAGTGCTAACGGCAGCGGTCCAGGAAGGGTGCTGAGTCTGACAGGGGCGTTAAGGTAAATGCCTGTAGATCTATTTCTCTACCCCAACCCAAAGAGCTTGAACTTTAGATGCTGTGAACAATCAATCACTCTCGGGAGTCCCGTACCACATTAAAAATTGAAGCCTGGGACCTTGAAAATCTATACAGGCTTAAATGCCACAAGTTTTTACGGACCACCTCTAAGCTTGACACATTCAAAAGATCCAATGAAATGGCTCACAAACGCTATTCATATTTTTTTACTGAAGCACAAAGTTGGGCTAGTAAATATTGAAGAGCTGTTATTTTTTTTATGGTCGATAGAGACCTGCAATGCTTTCTAATACAAAAGAGGGGGAAAAAGGAGGAAAAAGCAAAGAAAAACAAAATGCAAAACACAACAACACAGCAAAATAAAACAGTAAAAACCACCAAACAAAGCAAAGCAAAAAGAATAAAACAAAATGCTAAACAAAACATTTCTTAAATAGTCAAAAGAAATGTTTTCTGAAAACAAAAAGCAAAACAAAGCTAAATGAAACAAAACAAAACAAAGCAACATGAAACAAAGTGAAACAAAAGTTAAACAAAGCAATATGAAACAAAGCAAAACTAAGCAACATGAAAAAGGCGAAACAAAGCAATATGAAACAAAGCAAAAAGCAAAATAAAGCTAAACGAAACAAAACAAAGCAACGTGAAACAAAGTGAAACAAAACAAAGCAACATGAGACAAAGTGAAACAAAAGCAAACAAAGCAATATTAAACAAAGCCAATCTAAGCAACACGAAACGAAGCAAAACAAAGCGACATGAAACAAAGTGAAACAAAAGCAAACAAAGCAATATTAAACAAAGCCAATCTAAGCAACATGAAATGAAGCAAAACAAAGCGACATGAAATAAAGAAAAACTGAGCAAAACAAAATGAAAAGCAAAACAAAGCAACATGAAACAAAGTGAAACAAAGCAACAATAAACAAAGTGAAACAAAACAAAGAGCAAAACAAAGCAACATAAAACAAAGCCAAACAAAACTAAGTGAAGCAAAACAAAGCAACATGAAACAAAGCCAAACAAAACGAGACAAAAATCAAAATAAAGCAAAAGCAAAACAAAGTGAACCAAAACAAAACAAAAGGCACAAAAAAGAAAAACACACAACATGCAAAACAAAACATTAATGGGCAATCAAATGGAAAGCAACACAGAAGAGGTGTGCAATCATTTGTGAAACCAATATTTGTTGTTGGACATCAAATTTCTATGTTAGACTTCACATTAACATAACATTGACTTCACCTGACTTCAGCATCTTCCTCAGCTATCTAAACAGACCAATCAAAAAGCAACATCCTAAGCCCCTCCCCCCTGCCCAGCAGGAATCACCAGTCCAGAGAACACGGCATATGTCTGGACAGGTCTATTATTCACTCACAGCAGGTCTTCCCCTCAGTCTCCATCATTAGAGCGGCCACCGTCCCCAGGGCTCAGACAGCTAGGCCATCACTGCAGCAGAACGAGTGTGCGCTTGTGTATTTTTTTGTTTGTGCGATCAGAAGAAGTGACCGGGGGGTCCGCACCTACCAGGCAGTGTTTATAAATAGTTGACAGTTGAGTAAAAACATGGTTTGTTAGAACAGAAAGGACGGAAGATGGAAGCAGAAGGGATATTGAGTTTATAAAGCAACAAAGAAAATGCACAGAAATAAGTACCATGTACACACTGGAGCTAAATTCAGTTGTGAATTCAGCTTTTAGTGCTAAATCCTGTTCTGTACACACACAGTAATTCTAACCGAAGTGACTCTTGAAAAATGTAGGTAGTGTTAACCATATTTGCAGAAATTCTACGTAGTGTGTATAGAACTGAACTGAACAAATAGTTTGGTAATATTGTATTTAAACGTCTATCAGGGTTGTGTCTTTTCTGTATGTGCGATGCAAGAAATCACAGAACATGTTTTGACTTAGTGTTGCCAGATCTTTCAAGAAATTGAAATTGCGACCTACACCTGTCTAATTGATTATTTCCGTAAATTGGATCACTCTATGAACCATGCTCAAACAAGCCCATTTACGTGCCACTTATATTAAGTGGACATGGCAACCCTTTAAAATCGTTTTGACTTAAAAAAAACATCTGGCAACACTAAGTCAAAACGTATTCTGTGATTTCTTGCCTCGCACATACATAAAAGACACACCTCTGATACACGTTTAAGTACATTGTTACATTGTCACAAAATATTGTAACTTACACCTGTGTGTGAGGCAAGAAATCACAGAATACATTTTGACTTAGTGTTGCCAGATCTTTTTAAAAACAATTACATGCTAAAAACAAACTCAAAATAACAAAACATTGCAACCTACACCCGTCTAATTGATTAATTCCATAAATTGGATCACTTTATGAGCCATACTCTAACAACAAGCCCATTTACGTGCCACTTATATTAAGTGGACATGGCAACCCTTCAAGATCGTGCTCTAATAAGTAGCCATCCAAAAATGTAGGTAGTGTCAACCGCATTTGCAAAAAGTCTAGTGTGTACATAACTGAACTGAATGGAACGACTAGTTTGGTAATGATGTATTTAAACGTGTATCAGAGTGTCTTTTCTGTATGTGCGATGCAAGAAATCACAGAATACGTTTTGACTTAGTGTTGCCAGATCTTTCTTGAAAAAATAACAATCTAAAAATAAAAAAATATTGCAACCTTCGTCTGTCTAATTGATTAATTCCACAAACTGGATCACTTTATGAGCCATGCTCAAACAACAAGCCCCTTTACGTGCCACTTATAACAAGTGGACATGGCAACCCTTCAAAATCATTCTCCGTGAAGTAGCAGTGTGTACAGAACTGAATGGAAAAACCAGTTTGTTAATGATGTATTTAAACGTGTATCAGAGTTGTCTTTTCTGTATGTGTAATGCAAGAAATCACAGTATATGTTCCGATTTAGTGTTGCCAGATCTTGCTAGAAAAAATAACAAGCTCATAATAAACTCAAATCCAAAGGAATTATCTTGAAAATTAGCCACATGCAGTACCAAAATACAGTGATTGCATCTGCCTACTTTATTAATTCCATAAATTTGACCATTTTATGAGTCAAGCTCAAACAATAAGCCCAAACACGCTTAATAAGCATTGCTTATTAATAAGTGGACATGGCAATCCTTCAGTTTCGAGAGCGAATTTATTTCTGTACACACATGAATTGATAATTTAAGATATTCAACCTGTATTTAAATGCAGTTGTCACTCTTAAAAATGTACAGTTTATTTGTGGACAATGCTAGCATGTTGAGAGAAAATTTTAGCATGTTGCTGTGTGGTTTTCCTAACGTAAAAACAAAAAATTAAGGTAGTGACAACTGTATTTACAAAAATTCTATGCTGTGTGTACGAAACGGAACTGAACAACTAGTTATTAACAACAGTTTTAATTGGGTATCAAAGTTGTATCTTTTCTGTATGTGCTATGCAGGAAATCAAAGGCTAGATTTTGACTTTAGTTTGCCAGATCTTTCTGGCCAGAACTGTCTAATGCACATATCTAATTTATTAGTTCTATAAACTGGATCACTTCATGCGCCAAGCACAAACAACAAGCCAAAAGACATTTAATAAGGACCGCTTGTAATAAGTGGACATGGCAACCCATTAAGATCGCGCTCTATGAAGTAGGCTTCCAAACATAAAACACAACAGTGGTTTAGTTAAAATCGTTGAATATACAGTCAAAGTCAAAAGTTTACATACACCCTGTATAATCTGCAAAATGTTAATTTTTGAACTTGAAGATCAGGGTAAATTTAACTTATCTTTGTTTTCTGGGGAACATGTAAGTGTCTTCTGTCAGATCTGAGGGGCAGTATTATATATATATATATATATATATATATATATAT
>NC_133367.1:23357343-23386495 GCF_049309525.1 Garra rufa | reverse complement strand
ATTACACATTTTCATTCTGTTCAAAAGTTTTCACCCCCGACTCTTAATGCATCGTTTTTCCTTCTGAAGCATCAGTGAACGTTTCAACCTTCTGAAATAGTTGCATATGAGTCCCTCAGTTGTCCTCAGTGTGAAAAGATGGATCTCAAAGTCATACAGTCATTGTTGGAAAGGGTTCAAATACACAAAAAAATGCTGAAAACCAAAGAATTTGTGAGACCTGAAGGATTTTTCTGAAGAACAGCAGGCAGTTTAACTGTTCAGGACAAACAAGAGACTCATGAACAACTATCACTAAACAAAAAACACAGCTGTGGCTCATTCAGGTAACAACACAGTATTAAGAATCAAGTGTATGTAAACTTTTGAATGGGGTCATTTGAATAAATTCAACTATTATTTTCTCTTGTGGACTATATGTAAACATATTTTATGTGAAATGTCTTATTCAGGTCAATACTAAATAAAAAATAACGTACATTTTGTGATCCCTCTTATTTTGGTCAAATAATTAACACTTTGCAGATTCTGCAAGGTGTATGTAAACTTTTGACTTCAACTGTATAAGGATAGAGGATTGAAGCAGAAGGGAAGTTGACTTACTAAAGAAACTTTCTAAATGTTAGCATGTCCTGAAAGCTTTGTAGCATATTGTTCTGGTTGATTGGTAGGTAGTTGCTTACTAGTCCAAAAAGGTTTCTACAAGAGGAGTCCTCATCCTTTTTTAGACCAAGAACCCCTAAACTGGAAATTGGTATGGAAATTGAAATGAAAAACTCATGACATAGTACATTTTCACAGTTACAGCAAAAAGCAATATTGCATAACTTCACAAACACCTGCACCTCTAACTAGAGAAACCGAAAGGAGGTGGATGTGAGACATCTGAGGTGTAACTGTGAAACAGAGCTGGTTTATTTTGCCCCTTCATCAACACTTCAGAATCGACTGCCAGCATTGGAAGAGCATTCAGATAACTCCAGATAAACCGGTGCAACTGAACAGGTTGGTTCTGCGGTCTGTGCTCACCGACTAAATCTATATTTAACCAGATTGATATGGCCGTAAAGGCTCTGCACTTGAAGGCTCGTCTAAATCCTAGTCAAGCTACCAAAGGACATCAACTTGGCACATGAAACTGCCCTTCCTGTGACCACTGCAGTTTTGCCCCTGGGCAAAGCACTTAACCCTCAGCTGCTCCCATCATACTGTAATATGCCTCTGCATTTTCAGCACTCGAGCGAACACTAGCAGACTCACTAGATGAATAAATGTTGAATTTATTTGATGAATTCTAACATTTGCAGCTGTTAGCTGATGACTGTCAAATTCCATTGCAGCAACTGTACAAACTTTAATTGCTGAGCATACAAAGAAAGTAAACAAGCCAGCATTGTTTAATACTGTTAATATTAACATCTGCAAACTTCAAAACATGTGTTTTAGTATTTGTTTCTCTGTTTTCATGTCAGTTCAATTGAAATGTCAAAATACAAAGCTTTTCTTAAGATCTCAACATAAACTTTTCTCGAGAACCTAACTTAAAAGTTTGTTGTTTTCTCTTGTCTTGTGCAAAACAACATTTGTTATGTCTACACCATGAGAAAATTACTTTTATTGTATCAAGATCAAATGAAAAGTAAGTGCACATTAAGAAAACAGCTTTTGCTATGTTTAGATAATGAAAGCATTAAGTTGAAATCAAAAGAAAATGTTGATGTTGACATCAAAAGAAAGTTGAAATCTTGTGAACACAATTTTCACCAAACGTTAGACATCTAAGAAAAAAAAAACAGCTTTTGTTACAGTTGAAGTCAAAAGTTGACATACAACTTGCAAAATGCATGTTATCTTATTCTTAATACGTTGTTTGTTTTTTCAGCATTTTTGTGTATTTGAACCCTTTTCAACAATGACTGTATGATTTTGACAACTGAGGACAACTGAGGGACTCAAATGCAACTATTACAGAAAGTTCAAACACTCATTGATGCTTCAGAAGGAAAAAACAATGCATTGTGAGCCAGGGGGTGAAAACTTTTTAAATTTGAAGATCAGGGTAATTTGAACTTATTTTGTCTTCTGGAGAACATGTAAGTATCTTCTATAGCTTCTGAAGGGGCGGTACTAAATGAAAAAATGATATTTAGGCAAAATAAGAAAAATTTGCACATTTTTATTCTGTTCAAAAGTTTTGACCCCCTGAAGGACTTTTCTGAAGAAAGTGGGCAGTTTAACTGTTTAACTTTTGTTTTGTCAATATCAAATAAAAATTTAGTAAATATTAGGAAAACAGCTTTTGTTTTGTCTATATAATGAGAACATTAAGCAAGGAATCACAAGAACATATTGATGTTGACATCAAAAGAAACTTGAAATCTTGTGAACACTTGTGAAGCTTTTGTTATATAAAGATAATGAGAAAATTAAGTTGAAATCATGAAAAAATATTGTGTTGGCCACAAGAAAATGTTTTGTTGAGATCAAAAGAAATTCAAAATCTTCTGAATCTTGTGTTGAAAAATTAAGAAAATTAAGTAGAGATCTAGACAACTTTAATTATGAAACAACCGTATTAGTATTTCTTTGTCTTTTGTCATGATGTCAGTGTAATTGATCTTCACTAAAATTTCAAAATACAAAGGTTTTCTCAAGCTCTCAACATAAACTTGTCTTGAGAACCCAACTTAAAAGTTGTTTTCTTTTGTGCAAAGCAGCATTTGTTATGTCTACACCATTAGAAAATTAAGTTGAGATCATAAGAACCTTTTGTTGTGTCAAGATACAAGGAAAATTTTGTAAATATTAAAGGAAAAGTAAATATTAGTGATGCTGACATCAAAAGAATGTTGAAATCTTGTGAATACAAATTTCACCAAAAGTTAGAGATCTAAAAAAAAAAAAAGAGCTTTTGTTACAAGTAAAGTCAAAACTTTTCATACACCTACACCTTGCAAAATCTGCAAAATGTTAATTATTTGACCAAAATAAGAGGGATCATACAAAATGCACGTTATTTTTGTTATTTAGCACTAACCTGATTAAGATATTTCACATAAAAGATATCTACGTATAGTCCGGAAAAAGACTTCAGGACGTCCCACGAATTCTTCCATTAAAAACCCCTTTCCAACAATGACTGTATGATTTTGAGATCCATCTTTGCACACTGAGGACAACTGAGGGACTCATATGCAACTATTACAGAAGGTTCAAATGTTCACTGATGCTTCTGGAAGAAACACGATGCATTGAGAGCCAGGGGTTGAAAAGTTTTGAACAGAATGATGATGAGTACATTTGTCTTATTTTGCCTAAATATCATATTTTTTTCAATTAGTACTGCCCTTTATAAAAAAAAAATACATACCAAAGAAACAAAACAAATAATATCTGAGTTACCAATAAACAATATCTTGCACAGATGGATGATATCATTTCTACGAGCATCATTTTTTGGTGCCGTAAGTTTTTCTACACATAAAAAGCTCCTGACGCTTAACCTAATCAGGCACAAGCATAAGTACAGTAATTATATTTCACAATGGGCTGTAAAAAAAGAACAAAGAAAAACTGTTGTTTCCAAGATAAATTTACCTTTTAAGCATCTGACAGCGTTCTTGTTATCCCGATGCTTTGTTTACCGTGCGAGTTGCCATTATATAAAAGCCACCGTGAGGTGTAGTCTCTTTTGTTTAAACTTGCTGTGTGTGTTTCAGGGTTTTTCAGTCGCCTCGCTGTGTGGGCCGCTTTATTCAATTCCGTATATTCATTAGGGACTGACAATGCAGATGGGGAAAGTGAGGCTAGTGTGTTATTACCACAGGGACGTTCAGGGGTGCAACACAAAGACGCTTTCCTGCCTAGCACCTGTAGTATGTAGTACGCGCCAATCTATGAATGCTCAGGAGAGGTAAAGCAATACCTTCAAAAGGGACCATGGTCACGTTTTCCAGTGTTTTTGTCTGTTTTGGTGCAGAACAAAATGCCTCAGGACGTTTGCGGTGCATTCAATGCTCCTAAAGAGGTAAGAATGTTAATGATGGAATGCAACTGAGAGCAAAAAAAGAGAAAAGAGATGTCCAAGGCTGTTCAGTGTTTTTGAGGTAAAGCGAAAAGACAAGTTTTATTCGAGTAAGACATGAATCAAGCAAATTGGCACATTGAACTGAACACAGCAGTTTATGTATAAATGGTTTTTGTAAAGAATTCACGCTTCAATTTCAAAGTTTCACGAACGAGGCCTCAAATAATAGCTGAAATTTTTGTTAACTTCTTGGTTTATTTGTTACATATAAAGTTATATGTGGGATTCGCTTTGAAATCTACTTAAGAATATCAACCATGGTTTTATATAGTAAAGGTTCTTTGGCAGATTAATTACCATTTGTATGACCACAGTTTTACTACAAGTACCATGGTTATACTATGGTTAATGTAGCAAAACCATGATTAATTTGGGGTTACCAGGGTTTACTTACAATAACCATGGTTTTTTGGTTTTATTTGTCATAAAAACATGGTTAATTGTCTTACGGGTCTCAGATGACATTCAGAAAGATATTCTATTCATTGAAATTTGGAAGATGATGCACAGAGAAGTAAAACATTACCAACGGCACCATTAGTCCTGCTGAAGAAAACTGGTTGGCCAGCCTTAACTGGTTTAAGCTGGAAGTAGCTGGTTTTAGTGGGTATCCCAACCTGGCTAGGCTGGTTTTAGCTGGTGGTTTCCCAGCCTGACCAGCTAAGACCAGCCTGACCAGCCTGGCCAAGCTGGAAAAGTGGCCAAAACCCCTCTAAAACCAGCCTGCTGACCAGCTATGACTACCTAAATCCAGGCTGGTTGACCAGCTAAAACCAGCCAACCAGCCTAGGCTGGTTTTAGTTGTTTTTTTTTAACCAGGGATATGCATTGCTAAGAACTTGCTTGAGAAAAAAGTCAGAATTGTGAGTTACCGACTCACAGTTGTGAGAACAAAAGTTGAAAAAGCCTGAGATAAATGCAAATCTGAGATAAAAAGCCACAATAACATTTTTACATTTTTTATTCAGTGGCGGAAACAGGCTTCCATAGTTGTTGAATTATCAAAAAAGATTACTAGCAACCAAATTTCTAAATGTAAAACATGCTATCCAATGCTAGCAATTGTTACAACTGCACAAAAATCAACAGAGAAACCTGCTAAAAATATTTGAATGCAATTTGTATGTTTGCTAGCAAACAAAACAAAATTTCTGACCATAAAAGATGCTATAATGCTACCATTTATTAAGCAGTTGTACAAATATCGACTAGGAAAAAAAAAACGTTTAGTTTTACACGATGCATTAAGAGTTAGGGGTGCTAACTTTTGAACGGAATAAAGATATATACTTTTCTATATTATTTTGCCTATATCATATATATTGTTTCATTTAGTACTGCCCTTCAGAAGCTACAGAAGACAAAATAAGCTACATTTACCCTGATCTTCAAATTCAAAAGTTTTCACTCCCTGCTCTTAATGCAGAGTTTTTCCTTCTGAAGCATCAGAGTGCATTTGAACCTTCTGTAATAGTTGCATATGAGTCTCTCAGTTGTCCTCAGTGTGAAAAGATGGATCTCAAAACCATACAGTCATTGATGGAAAGGGTTCAAATACACAAAAACAAATCTGTGGGACCTAAAGGATTTTTCTGAAGAGCAGCAGGCAGTTTAACTGTTCAGGACAAACAAGCGACTCATGAACAACTATCACTAAACAAAACAAAAAAAAACACAGATTTGGATAATTCAAGTCTATTGTAAACATCTTTTATATGAAATAGCTTATTCAGATCAGTACTAAACAAAAAGTAACATGCATTAGTATGATCCCTCTTATTTTGGTAAAACAATTAACATTTTGCAGATTCTGCAAGGTGTGTGTAAACTTTTGACTTCAACCGTGTGAGTTCCAAATGGTTTGCAAGTTGGAAGTGCCGTTCTATCACACTTTTCCAAGCTGAAATTTCCGATTTTGATTTTAATGCAATGTAGCATGTGTTCCTGACAAAACTGCTATGAAGTGATGTGATTTACTAAAAATACCTGCCCATAAAAACAACTTCCCATGTCTTTCTGTAGTGGATTTGTCAAAAAATTCAAGTGCCAATTTCAAGCTATAGTCAGATGTTTTACGCTGCGTTTTGCCTTTGAACTTCCCAAGATTCCTGATTGCTGTCTTGGCCTTCACTACAGCACACAGCGAGGGTTCTCACTCAAGACCTCTTTTTCCATCGGAATTGAAGTACAAACCACGATCCCGGCATCAAAGGCTGTCAAGACTGTCACATGTTCTGAGGTTTGTTTTATCATTTGTAGGCTTTGATAAACATTCAGTAGTGGGAATTTGCAGACAGCGAGCGGAAACGGCTGAGGCGGGCTACACGCGAGCTTCCAGAAACATACTGTACACAAGAGCAACACCAGCTAACGTTATTAATATGTTAACAGGCCACAAGCGAGGGAGAAAATCTATCACTTTCTTACCTCGGGAGATGAAAGAGAAATAGTGCATCAGTTCTACTATGCAATTTTTTTTAGAGCAGATTTAGTTAAGGCTTTGGCCCAAGGAACTGCAACAGAAGACAATTCTAGCATACTGCTAAATGTATACTGAGCAAAAAATAATTATGAAAATAAATAAACAGACCTCCTTTGGAAAATCAAGCCTTGATTGTATACAATACAATACTGTACAATACTGCACAGCGGAATGCAGTGATTGTTTAAAAGCAGACTCATGTTAGCTTCAAAAGCTAACATGAAGAAAGCTGTGAAAAGACTGTGGAGAGCAAGCTGTGGAAACAGAAAAAAGGGGCAGGAGGGACACTCAGCACATTTTCAAGGTTACAATCCTTCCTGTCACATAAAGATATAAAGTTTATGAGCTTTAGCATTTCCTTTGTGCTATAAATGTGGATGTGTAAAATAAGGCAGCTTCCCAAGCCCAGAGGGCAGAAAGCCCATCGCTCATGTTCGGTAATGTGCAACCTCAATCTCTAGACACAGATGACTAAATGATTGCTCTGTAAATTCAACAAGACCTTTTGCCTGAGCTGAGATTTTATAGAAAGAGACAATCCACGCTGCAACAACTTCACACAAATGCATGTGTAAGTGAAGCTCAGGACAATGAGTCAAAAGTTTGGCTACTTAGCACGATACAATTAACCCATACTCATTTACTGCCTTTCGCAGTCTTTGTGTTGTTGATACTAGATAGCAAGCTACCTCAGCCTGCTAGCTTAACATAAAGGAACACTCCACTTTTTTTGTAAATAGGCTCATTCTCCAACTTCCCCCGAGTTAATAAGTTGAGTTTTAACGTTTTGAAATCCATTCAGCCGTTCTCCTGTTCTGGCGATATCACTTTTAGCATAGCTTAGCATAGAGCATTTAATCCTATGAGACCAATAGCATCGCGTTCAAAAATGACCAACGAGTTTCGATATTTGTCCTATTTAAAACTTGACTCTTCTGCAGTTATATCGTGTACTAATACTAGCAGAAAATGTAAATCTGCGATTTTCTAGGCCGATAAGATTAGGAACTACACCTCCATTCCGGCGTAATAGTCAAGGACGTTTGCTGCCGTAATATGGATGCAGCAGGCGGAGGAATATCACGCAGCACCTGAAATTAGTTCCCAGCTAGGTTAGCATTTGCACATGTGCTGTGTGATATTACTCCGCCTGCTTCAGCCATGTTACAGCAGCAAACTTCGTTGACTATTACGCCGGAATGGAAGTGTAGTTCCTAATCTTATCGGCCTAGAAAATAACAGCTTTACATTTTCCACCGGTATTAGTACACGATATAACTGCAGAAGAGTCAAGTTTTAAATAGGACAAATATCGAAACTCGTTGGTCATTTTTGAACGCGATGCTATCGGTCTCATAGGATTCAATGATCTATGCTAAGCTATGAGCTATTCGCCAGAACAGGAGAACGGCTGAATGGATTTCAAAACGGTAAAACTCAACTGATTAACTCGGAGGGACTTGGAGAATGAGCCTATTTCCAAAAAAAAAGTGGAGTGTTCCTTTAACATAGTGCTATCTGCTTTCTATTGGCTAAAACAAGATATCATGATGAGCTGTTTTTGAACAGATACTGAATAAAAACCTGAACTAGTCCAAACGTGGTAAAGTATTAGTGTTGAGTATTTCTTGTGGCGCAGAAGTGTGATTAACTTTTAAACATTTCATTAGACAGAACAATATATTATAACAACCCAGCCGGCACATGACCGACCTTCAACGTTGAAATTTGGTTGAAATAAGGTCAGTTGTTGTTTCAACAGTGAAACAACGTTGATGTGACGTTGAATGCTAAATGGTTGAAGATTAGTCAACACATGACCGAAATACAACGTTGAAATTTGGTTGAAATTAGGTCGGTTGTTTTTTCAACGGTAAATCAACTTTAAAAAAACTTTGAATGCTAAACGTTATATACCTTCAAAAGCAAGTGTTTAAATTATAATATTATTAATACAAATAATTAACAAGGTTAACTTATAAATCAACATATTTTTTTATAAGATCATGTCTTCAGCATACAAAGAAATTTATAAAAGTGTATATGTTACTTAAAATATAATTATTATCACCAACAATAAAACCAAATACATTTTGTATTCGCCACATGCTGAAACAATTCCTATTGGCTGTTTTGCCTTACTGCTTTGATCATGATTGGTTCATCTGGCTGTCATTCAGGAAACTGACAGGTGAAACTGCGCGCAGTGCGCGGGCCTTCGTAATTTAAAAAAGTTTGACCGTTACTGCATTTCCTTGTGAGGCTGTGAGCTGCTGCTCACCGAAATTACTCGGTTGATCCCGAATTATATTACATTTTCCTGTTATATTTTTATTTTGAGCGTATTTGAATTGTGAAATCCCAACGGAGAACAAAAACCGGAAAACAAAGGAAATAGACGTGAGCTGCGAGTCTCTGAAAACATACAGCACTGGCTAAATCAGGTAAGACAATAAGTATTTATTATTACCTTTCAAAAATAGTACAAGAGTTAACAAATTGGTAAAGGACATGTAACCTGCAGAGGTTAAATACTTGAGTGTGTTTGTGCTGCTTTATGATTACAGACGGCAAAAGTTAGATGCTAATCGCATTTAGCGCGCTAGCAATATTAGCTCTTCTGGTCGTAGATATATCTGGTGTTGTGTGTTGCTAGTATCTGTTAATGTCTGTCTTTTAGACATGAACATTTTTCGATATAAATGCCATGCATTACTGCTGGTCTGTTTACATTTTAATCCTATAATAACAATCCTGAAGATTACATACTTTGTTTCTTTTCTGTATATCATATAATGGCAAATGTCTTTATTTTTTAAATGAATTAAGATTGTTTAAAGGAATGGTATAAAACTAAAAACAGCTTTTTAAGAAAATTTCAGTAAACCATTTATTCTTTCCCCTTGTAGAGTCGTTAAGGGTCCAGTTTATTGGCAGTTTGGTACGGAATTGTTCATCTTTGCACTGTCATTTCTGGTGGAGATTCATTGATCTTTTGTTATAGGTTTATTTAATTTAATATAAATGTACTCAATATGATTTTACTTGTTTTACTATATATACTGTTTAGTTAGAATTGTGATTTAAGCCATGTTGTTTTAAACTTTAATCTGAATACATCAAAATGTGTTTAATGAAGTGTTGTGCACTTAGTTTCCAACTCCACTGTTATTGGACTGTAAAGTAAAAATATTGTACAAGATCTGTTTTGTATCAAGTGTTTTCAGTTAACTTAAGATATTCAACGGTATCAAGGTTGGTATTTTATGAAACTTTATTTTTTGTGTTTTTTGTTTATGCAGGACAGTACAGAAAGCACAAAAGTGAGAGAGAGAGGAGGGGACAGCATCAGAAAGGACACAGAGCTGGGACTCTTTCAGGGATCACCCGAAGCACAACCATGCTATATGCACAAGGCTGTTGTTTTTAGCATAATTTGAAGAAACATTTTGGCTTAAAATAATAAATGCATTTCATTTAAGGTATTTCCTGCGTAAAGAATTTTAATGTGACTTCTTTTATATCCCTTCACCACTGACATGGTGTCTGTTGCAGGTTCCATTCTCAAAGGCTTTTACCCATTTCCACTGCACAAATGTAAACCTGTTACACATCTGTAAACCTGTTTTCACAGAACTAGTTAACCACCAAAATAAGAGATCAAGTGGTTTTAGTCAAAAAAGGTTTCTCTTGCAAGTGAAGTGCAAAATATGCATGCTTTTGTACAAAAACTTTTTGAGTCTTTAACCTTCTGGGGTCTAGGGATTTAAACATACCCTGACATTTGTCTTATTTTTATTTTTATTTTCAGTATCTGAAAAAAATACACTACAACTCTCAAGTTTTTGAACAGTATGTTTTTTTAAATTATTTTTAATTAAATAAATTCCTTCTGCTTAATAATATTAGTATTATTTAAAAGAATATTTAATATCATTTGAAGTATTTTAAAATGTAATGTTTTCCTGTGATCAAAGCTAAATTCTCAGCATCATTACTCCATCAGTGCCACATGATCTCATAGAAATCATTCTAATATGCTGTTCAAGAAACATTATTATCAATAAGCAGTAGATTATCTTTTTTTCTTCTTAGGATTCTTTAATGAAAAGTAAGCTCCAAAGATGAACATTTACTTGAAATGGAAAGCATTTGTAAACAAAAAAACATACTTTTCAAAACTTTTATTTAGCAAGGATGCTTTACATTGCTCAAAATTGAGAAAAAAGACATAATATAACAATAGATTTCTATATCAGATCAATCGTTTCATTTTCAGTTCATCAAAGAAAACTAAAATAATTCTTGAATAAAAATATTAGAATGATTTCTGAAGGTTAATGTGACTGGATCATGAGTAATGATGATAAAAATTCTGTTTTGACATCACATGATTAAATTACATTTTCAAATATGTTCAAATAAAAAAAAAAAAATTTAAATAGTACAAATATATTTTATTCATTTTTTTTCTGTACTTTGAATTGGTGAGCAGAAGAGACTTTAAAAAAACTTCTGACTGGTTATGTATAATGTCTAAAGTCTGATTACTTTGTATTCATCACAACCTGGGCTACAATAATATGTGAGCATAATGTATTTGTATTGTTTTTGTAAAATGATTTTGACAGGTTTTTATTTTGATTTATACAGTGTATGTTTCCAAAATAAAGCTTGTTTTATAATATTGATCATGTGTTAGTTTATTGAAGTTGACAGTCAACCCATGCTTCTAATCATTTGATTTTTAACTAATATGTATGTACAGTATTGATCTAAATGCAAACTGGTTCTAATTGAACGTACAGTTGTGTATTCACCGTTGTTGAAAAGAATGTAAGACGTTGAAACAAAGTCGCGATTTCAACGGTGAATCAACGTCATAATATCAACGTTTAAATTTTTTGCAAATCCGAAAGGTTTTTCACCGTTGATTCAACGTCGACAGATGACCATAACCCGAAAGGTAAGAGGGTGAAACAAAGTCGTGATTTCAACGGTGAATCAACGTTGCTATTTCCACGTTGAAAAGACGTCAGAATATCAACGTTGAAAATTTTTGCAAATCCGAAAGGTTTTTCACCGTTGATCCAACCATGGTACCTGACGTTGTTTCAACGGTGAATCAACGTTGAAATGCCGGCTGGGAAGCTATTGTATGTTTTTGATCAGCTATTAAATGAAAATGCTAATGCTAGCTTTCATCAAAATACGAATGGAGTACTAGCGTGCGGAAGTGTGGTTAACCTTTAGATAGCAAGCTAACAGCTTAGCCTACTCTCTTAGCATACTTGTTAAACAACATTTTTAATTAGCTGGAACAAAAGCTAATTGAAACATTGAAATTAGGCGAATTGTCGAAATTTGTCGTTGTGGACTCGAGGAAGGCATGAAAGTCTGATAATCCTAGAGATAGCATACTAACAGCTTAGGCTACTAGCTTATACTGCTAACTGAGTGAATTTTGATAAAAAAACTATGGTTTTGAACAGGCACTGGATGGAAATGCTAACAGTTAGCTTTCTTCAGGATGTGATTGATTTTATTCCTAACCGTACTGGAGTACTGAGCCTACTAGCTTAGCATAACGCTAACTAGTAAAAAAAAATATTAGCTAGAACAAGATCTTATGATAACAAGCTATGCTTTTGAACAGGTACTAAATGGAAATGCTAACAGTTAGCTTTCTTCGGGATGTGATTGGTAATTTTACTAGCATGTGATGGTTTGTGGGGTCAAGAGAGGCACGAAAGTGTGAAAAGCCTTAAGTTGTTAAAAATGTATTAGCTAGAACAGGATATTATGATGACTAGCTATGTTTTTGAAGAGGCACTGAATGAAAATGCTAACAGTTTGCATTCTTCAAGATGTGATTAGTCTTTTTTATAACTGTACTGGAGTGCTAGGTCTACTAGCTTAGCATAACACTAACTTGTTAACAACTTTTGATTTGATTAGCTAGAACAGATAACTATGCTATGTTTTTGAAGTACTAAATAAAAAATGCTAACAGTTAGCTTTCTTCAGGATGCGATTGATTTTATTCTTAACCGTACTGGAGTACTGAGCCTACTAGCTTAGCATAACACTAACTTGTAAAAACAAATATTAGCTAGAACAAGATATCATGATAACAAACTATATTTTTGAACAGGTACTAAATGGAAATGCTAACAGTTAGCTTTCTTCAGGATGCGATTAGTCTTTTTCATAGCCATACTGAAGTACTAAGCCTACTAGGATAACATTAAAATGTCAAAAAATGACTAGCTAGAACTGGATATTATGATGACAATCTATGTTTTTGAACAGGTACTGAATGGAAATGCTAACAGTAAGTTTTCTTCAAGATGTGATTAGTCTTTTTTATAACCGTACTGAAGTACCAAGCCTACTAGTTTAGCATAACACTAACTTGTTAAAAAAAAACTAATTAGCTAGAAAAGGATATTATGATAATCAGCAGTGCTTTTTTTAACACATGCTGAATGGGAATGCTAACAGTTAGCAATCTATGATTAATCTTCTTCTTAATTGTAGTGGAGCACTAGCGTGTGATTTTATACACAAAACTGTACGCTCCTCTGATGTGAGACAAACGAGAATACATGCGACAGATCAAGAAAATCTTCGCCGTGAAATGTGCACGGCATCGTGTTCTTTCCTGTGTGTGTTTTCAGGGAAGTTAATTAAATGTGTGACTCTCTTTTTGTCTCAGTTCTGTTATCTTCTGCAGCGCTCTATGCCGTCTTTGTTAAGTTATTCATTTCACACATCTACAGTCAGTCAGTCTGACACCGGCAGACGCCGTCGGAATAATAATAAAAAAAGATATAAGGTTCTTATCAGGCCCCAATGATCTAAATATAATCTGTGTGAGAAGGACCAAAACAGTGGGGAAACGTGAAGATAAGCAATCATGCCGAAACACACACTCGCACACAGCCCAAATCTCTTTATTCTCTATTCTTTAGTCTCTAGTGAATAGCCGTGGTCACCTGAAGGCAAGCTCCATTCCTCAATGACAAAACAAATCCCCACACAACCAAGAAAAATAGCCAAGAAAGAGTTTCAAAATAACACACACTGATCCAAAGGCAGTGGTCCCAATGCTGCTCGCTAGTTTTGTATTTCTTTTTTTCCCCCCCTCAGAACCAAATAAAAGAGAATCTAAAAACACTTCGTCAAGGTTAGTTAGCTGCTTAAGTTGATGTCAAATACCTGCAAGACTGTTTACTCAGGTTTATTGACCCAGCAACCCACATTTCAATTGGGCTGAACACAGTTAAACACAACATGAAACATCACAATTCATTAAACGTCTGTAACATGATATTTCACATATGTGAAAGTTTATATGAGGTTTCTCTCGGATCTCATTAGAAGACACTCGCAAATAAATCGCTACAAGTAGAGTTTTCTCCTCAGACTATTAGATATAACACACTTTAATGCTACATTACCAAAACTAAAACATCAAAACATTTATTTTTTTGGGTTTTTAGTTAGTCTTCAGACTAACTATTCTTGTAGCGTAGCATAGCGCTAAACAGGAAAAGCACATTTGTAGGTTTTTTGGGTTTTGTAGGTTGACAGTTAAGAGCTACTATATACTCTACATGTTAGCATGCTAGCTAGCTACAATATCTGAACTGCTGTTGTTGTTCTGAAAACCCTAAATGTTAATGAAACATTTCAAACAAAAATGTTATAGCTGTCGACCCTTACGAAAATTAACCATGGTTTTACTACAAATAAAGCGAAAAAACATGCTTTCTACTGTTTTACTATAATAAAACCGTGGTTAATTTATATCAGGGAAGTTTCGCTTGGATCCCATTAGAAGACAATCGCAAGTAAAGTGCTAAGAGTAGAGTTTTCTCCTCAGACTATTAGATATGAAATACCGTTTCATGCTACATTACCAAAACTAAAACATCAAAACATTTCTTTTTCTGGTTTTCAGCTATCGAAGTAATATCACGCAGCGTGAGTATGTCTTTGTATGATTATGTAGTTCCTAATCTTATCGGCCTAGAAAATCGCAGCTTTACATTTTCCGCCGGTATTAGTACACGATAAAACTGCACAAGAGTCAAGTTTAAATAGGAAAAATATTGAAACTCGTTGGTCATTTTTGAACGCGATGCTATTGGTCTAATAGGATTCAATGATCTATGCAAAGCTATGCTAAAAGTGATATCGCCAGAACAGAAAAACGGCTGAATGGATTTCAAAACGGTAAAGCTCAACAGGGGGAGTTGGAGAATGAGCCTATTTCCAAAAAAAGTGGAGTGTTCCTTTAACTGAAAGATTAAGGTTATTTTATTTTTTCTGGTTAAAAGTTGTCTTGGCCCCATTCACTTCCAGTGTAATCGCAATTACAATGGAATGTAACTGTTACATTGTAATCCATTGTAACAGTGGATTACAATGGAAGTAAATGGGGACCAATCTCACTGATTCAATTGTATAGCCACAAAACACAAACAATATGAGCGTTTACATGATTTTAGTGTGAAAATTGCTTTTTGTGTAAAGTTATATGCAATTTTATAACTTTAGTTGCCGTAGCAAACCTATAAACCCTAAAATTACTAATTTAAACATCTTAACAGCTCAAAAAATAGACAAAATGTAATAGAAAAAATAACGTAAATCCTGATTTGTGTTCAAGTTTGGCCACATTCACTTCCATTGTAATCACAATTACAATAGAATGTAATCGTTACATTGTAATCCATTGTAATCCATTGTTACAACGGATTACAATGGAAGTGAATGGGACCAATCTTAAACACTCATGGTTTCAATAGTTTAGCAATAAAATATGAGTGCTAACATGATTTTAGTGTGGAAAAAGCTTACGAACCTTTGTGATAACATCTATTCAATTTTAAAACTTTTCCATCATAGCAATGCCAGCTCAGCTTTAAACAGCTCAAAAAATAGACAGATTTTAACAAAAGAATGAACGTAAACGTTGTATGTAATTATTTACAATGGCTTTCACATTGAAAAATATTGTGGACACATTTATTAAGAATGTAAACGAGGTCAGAGCTTGTTTCACGTTATCTTTAACCCACAAGGGTAGTTTGTCTAAACTTCTCTGACAAAAAAGCATGTGTCTCACATGACCATTCTCCTAAAGATGTTTCTCCCTCGCTCTGTCCCAGATTCAAATACCTCCAGGAGCGAGAGTTGATATCTGCTCTGCGGACTGATAATGTAAATTATGAATGCTCAGTTATGACAGGTGTGCAGAGAGCAATCCGAAACCGGTCTGTGGTGGAACAAAGCGGCCTGAGTTTCTCCTCAAAGGAGCGTTCTTCAAGACACTCGATTTTATTTACTTTGAAACCGAACCAAGACTAAGATTGAAATGGAGCATAAAATGTAAATGTGCAAGCTTCCCCTCCAAGCGAGGTCTTCGGTTGCTTTAAAAAAGCCTGGCGTATGTGCGCGAACATCTTACAAGCGGTTCAACTCAAGGTGAGGATGATGAATACCTCCATATGTTCATTTATTATGGCCGTAACTAAATACACACATTCTCTAGATATGAACGATGTAGCTCATATGCGTCTCACTCTCAACAGTTAAACACGCTCAGCTGCAATACATCAACGTCCCAGACGTAAACTAGGCTGCGGTTTCCATATAAACCTCTTTTCTTGTTCCCTTTCACCACAATGTCACAAAACGCAATCCTCACTTCATCATGTGGAGAAACAGTAATTGCCTTTTAGCAGAAACCCATTATTACATTAAGCCGACTGTGGTTATCTTGCATGGAACTGACTTCAAACGACTGCAGATTTGTTGTGGGTTTAATTCTGTCAAACACTTTCAAAATGAGGAAATAACAGGCTTTTATTTTGCATTAAGATGGAAATGGCACTTTAAAGGTTCAAGTCTTGACCTGTAGCTAGATGTTTTTAACTGAATTCGAGATACAAGACTGTTTATGTGAAGTCCAACTACATATTAATAAAAAATCATTGAAAAATATCAAAACTATTTAAGCCATGCCTGAAGCTAGTTGCATAATTATAGAAATACATTTAATAGATTCATCATATGAACAATTGTAGGGATCGTCTTTTTCATCTTTTAAGATAAAAAGAGTTCACTGTACTATGAAAAGAAAAGAAAAAACAAGCTGAAAACATGGCTTGTTTTGAACTTCCAAAACTTTCATCAGACAGACTTTTATAAGAGTCTTAAAAGACAGAAAAAAATGGCCTATTTAATTAAAATGGTCAAAGAGAGTGAAAAAATGGTCTTGAAAAACTTCCCTAGTAATACCATAGGACATCACGGGTAAAAATTTAGCAAGTATTAAGGAAATTAAATAAAAAGTATCTTATGTTCGCCAAGGCTGCATTTATTTTATACAGTAAAAGCGGTAATATTGTAAAATATTATTACAGTTTAAATGCAACTGTTTTTTTTTTTTTTTGCTTGTTTTTACAGATTTTAAAATGTAATTTATTCCTGTGATCAATGCTAAATTTTCAGCATAATTTCTCTTCAGTGTCACATGATGGTTTAGAAATCATTCTAATATGCTAAATCTTATTATTAACGTTAAAAACATGCATTTTATTTTTATGATTTTTTTATACACAGAAAGTTAAAACAGCATTTATTTGAAATAGATGCACTGCCGCTCAAAAGTTTTGGATCAGTAAGATTTATTATGCTTTAAAAAGCATCAAAAAGTTTATTCGATTAAAAATACATGAATAAAATGTTAAAAAGAACAGCATTTATTTAAAATAGAAAACTTTTGTAACAATACACACCTTTTTTCAACCATTTTCTTTTTCTCTTTGAAATAAATTAATACTTTTATTCAGAAAGGATGTGTTAAATTGCTAAAAAAGTGATAGTAAAGACTTATGTTGTTATTAAAGAACTATCCTATTTTGAATAAATGCCGTTCTTTGTAACTTTATATTCATCAAAGAATCCTGAAAAAAAGTATCACAGGTAAAACAGCGAGCACTTGTAATCGTTTTCGTACACAGTTATGATCAGTGTTGGGGAAAGTTACTTTTAAAAGTAATGCATTGCAATAATGAGTTACTCCTTAAAAAAGTAACTAATTATGTTAGTTACTTTTTATGGAAAGTAATGCGTTACGTTACATTTGCGTTACTTTTGAAATCTGGGCAGGGCTTGCTTGTTTGTTTTTAATATAAACAGTTTTATTTTTGGCAAATATAAAAGCCTTTTCACACCAAAAGCCTCAGGCTTAGAGAAAAGTAAATTCACGTCTGTACAGTAGACCGCAGAAGAAAAAAATGTCAACTCTTCAGCAATAAAAAAAGGAAAATAAATGTTAGATTATCTTGAGTAATTTTTGCTTATTAGTATGGATGAATTGGATCGCCGAAGGTCGGCAGCAAAGACATCGTGTAATAAAATGGGATTAAATACATAAAGGATATTTGTATTATTTAACATATTTAATTATTGCAGGTTAGGAATACTGTATCTGGTTTTTTTTAGTAAGTGAGATTATTTTTTTGCATGTTCACATTTATTCTAAAACTAAAGTAACATCTTACTCACAATTTCTTTCAACATGGTGACAGGAGAGCTTTTAATCAATAAATGGGGGGACAAAGTAACTGGCGTTACTTATTTGAAAAAGTAACTCAGATATTTTCTTGTCAATTAAAAATGAATGCGTTACTTTACTAGTTACTTACATATTACGTATTGCGTTACCTCTAACACTGGTTATGATTACAGCTCCATATGTTTCGCTTCATAGAATTGGACTTAAGATGCAAAATCCTCGGGTAGGAATCCCATGAAAAACATGAGTCACGATGAAAGAGCTAAAAGATGAGAGATCGAAAAACAAGCTAAAACGGGCATTTTACGTCACATTCGCTTACCAGAGCCGTTGAGAAACAGAGTTGCGACTAGGGATGCAACGATACAATTTTTTCAAAACCGATCCGATCCGATACCAAAAATTCTGAGTATCGGCCGATACCGATACCAGGCCGATATCAGTGGGGGTATTTTACCTTAAAAACTAAAGAATGTGTACAATTGACTTTGTCATTAAGATTTATTTGTTTTAGGTAAAGAAAGAAATACCAAATCTGCTTGCACATTGTTGGATAAAAATGGAGAAAAAGAGATACATGCATGAGTGCAATCAAATTCATAAATTCATATTAACATTAATGTTTTAAAAATAACATTTCGAAAACAGAAATATTACAGATATAAATAACTGAACAGATCTGCCAGCAGGTGGCGGCAAGACACTGATTTAATTATTGAATTATTTCATTCATTTGATTCGTTCGAACGGATGGTTCATTCAAGAATAAAGCAAGTGACTCTCTGTTTGAATGGGAAATTGAATCATTTCACTAGATTCGTTTAAAAACGCACGTTCATTCATAAATGAAACACCGCTGTGTTTGAATGGAGATACGCAGTGGCTCAGTTGTAACTTGTTTCAGATTACTTTTGACGACGAAATAGAGCAAAATCAGGCAATAGTGTTATAGTCAGACAATGCAAGGCATTTAATAATTTCTTATTTATTTAACTGCTATATTAACAATATCTCATATACAAAGTATTTACAAACATAGTATTAAAAGCTGTCGCTCGGTTCGCGAAGTCCTTGTGTTCTTTTGCGCGATGCTTTTGAAGATGCTTGATTAAATTTGTGGTGTTGTAATTCGAAACACTACTTCCACCTCTTGAAACTTTGGCTTTGCAAATATTACACTTTGCACTGCTACTAGATGCTGTATCAACAGTAAAATATTTCCAAATCAGGGACATGTTTACCGCGCTGAGGTACAGTAGACTTTGCATGTAAAAGTTCCCTCTGAACTCGCCTCACATTCACGTCACATGTGGTTGTGTAAGCAGCGCAACGTATTGTAAATGTATTTTATTTTTAAGGCAATGTTTTAAAATAATTGTGTTCTTGTATGAATTATTATAGTTTTTACAGTAGACTATTATTTTGTTGCTATTTATTTAATCAAACCCTGGTAGCGGTATCGAATTTGGATCGGTCACGCATCACCGATATCCGATCCATTCAAAAAGCTTGGATCGGCGTCGATACCGATCCAGAGTATCAGATCGATGCAACCCTAGTTGCGGCACTCCCATAGGCTTCCATAGGAACTGAGGAATGCGGAAGTAAAGCGTGTCATGGAGCGGCCAATAGTTCCTGCATTGAAGCCCATTCATTTCAGCGCTTCTCAAGCACAGTCGCTGGTAAATTGAAGAAATTACTGCAATTTTTTACATTTTAACGCATCAGTTGACCTCTCGTAAAACTGGCCAGTAGTGGTATTTTATGAAGCGCGTTATAGTTAATGTTTATCGTTAAAAAATAAACAGTTATACTGTAAATGCAGTTAGATAACGTGAGAAACACCGCAATAGCGACCATAACCAGATACTAGTTGTCATATTTTTAAGTTTTTAGTCTTTCTGCAATCGTAGGAGGTTGAAAGAGTTTCAGTAAAGACTGCATTCAAGAAATACAATAAAAATGTATGCTGAATGCAATTGGTTGCCTTGTGTTTTTTTAAACACTATTTTTTATCTTTTCTATTATGTTAAACGCCATATTTGCTTGCCTTTTATAATATTCACTTATGTTGTATATTTAAATATCATAAAATAACACGAGTAAATTCCTTTTTTTATTTAACATTAAATGTTAAATCGAAACATATATTTAAAAAAAAAATTTATTTGATCATGTCCAAATACACATTCAAATGTATTTAACCTTAAATATCACACTAACTGTAATATAAATACTATATTAGAAAATGTTATCTTTTAAATGGTCAGGATCATTATTGCACTTATTATTTAGTACAAAAAAACTCCTCAAAATATTAACTAAATAGAACTGAACTATATATTACAATTATTTAATTGAATAAAAGTTACACTTAAGGTGTTTGGTCACATTTGACTGCCAAAGAGTATGAGAACATATTAATTATGTCTCTTTATCACTCCCCAGAATAAAATGCGATTGTAAAGCGTATTCAGAGTGGTTATCAATACACAATAAATGCACATTATGTGTTAATAATTACTTGAAATTGCTGCAAATATAGTGAAACTATACTGCCCTCCAAAGGCAAAGTGCAGTAACTACGCCAACACTGAAACTGAGAAAAATGCCTTTAATTTTTTTACGCCAGCTAGTCAAACATGTTGACACTCTTGTTTCTCTGAATCGGGACAAAATTGAACCAGGAGACTTTGCCACAGGACAAAACCGTTGTCACAAAATCCATTTTAAGCCTTAACTCAATTTTGACCAAATGTGTAGTTACTGCGCTTTGCCTTTGGAGGGCAGTATAGTGCTGTCTATCCTATTTAAACCATAGACTGTAGAAAATATGGACGTAGTGTCCGTGACGTCACTCGTAGGATTCTGAAGCGCTATTTTGAAGCTCATAGTGGGCGGGATTCGGCCATCGCCATCTTGGAATCGCGTCACCACGTGTCACTCCCGGATAATCAAAAATGGGCAAAAAGGCGGGACGTGGGTGGAGCTGGTTGGTGAAACCACGCCCACCTAGCGCGACAGTGGTGACAGCAGCGGCAATCCCCCTGCCACTCAAGTGGCCACGCCCTTAATTATGCGGAACTTTAAGGCTTAATATACCTTAATCGGATGAGTTATAAAAAAAATTCACCCCCCTCATAGTTGACATGAAGGGCAAAACTAGCTATATAGATCAAAACCCTTTTTTGAACCAGGCTGTAAACATACTTTTTTTTCTGCTGTAAAGTTGGGCATTTTAACATGGGGAGTCAATGGGACTGACTCCCTTTTGCAGCCAGTCTCTAGCAGCCAGTCGATGAATTGCAGTTTAACTCACTTCCATGTTGGTTTCAATAGAGAGAGCGGGAGGTTGCCGCTTGATTTAAACCCATTCAAACACATTGACAGCGCAGAGTTGTTTGGAACTATTGAGAGCTCCATGAACCACGTGACCGCGTGGCGGCGAGATCAAAGCGTGTCGCAACTCTGTTTCTAAACGGCTCTGGTTCATGCTATCAGGTAGGTTTAGGTGTAGTCTCAGCCTCAGACGTCACACCCACGGAACGTTGGCTAAACGTCTGATGCATATGGTACACTTAACTGGAAACACTTCAGGAATGTCGAAGTCGTCATCTGATTAGTTGAATTTGACCGGATTTCCGGGAGACGCGAGTGTCGCGTTTATTTTCGGTCCGCCGGGAAACAAAGCGCAGACTGATTTACTCGCCGTTTTGCTAAAAGGTGCTTATGAAGATGCCATTGTTGTTATACACATTTGCGACGTTCGCGAACAAATTACTGACTTACTGCTTGTTCTCCGTCTTCTTCGTTATCTTTCAGTGCTGGTTATTTCAATGACTGACTTGTTGCACGCCAGTCTGTTGTTGTGGGGGCGTTTCCACGCAACAAAACGTGACGCTGAACGAAACGAACTGTGATTGGTTGTTTGACATGTCGATCAAACCGTCTTATGGGCGGGCCTTGGCCAATGAAAGCTGCCATGAATTCCAGACCTTCAGCCGTCAGTCTGAAGGTCTGGCTACGCGAGACTAGTTTAGGTGTAGTGCAGATGGTACGTTATTTTAAAACATCACAGAGCATTAGTCAACGGACATTTCACATAATACGTACCATATGCACGTTCATTTGTTCTGGAGAAAACAAGCGAAAACACTTTTGGCGCCACTCAGTGGACATGGCGGTACGTATTCCACGCCTTGCGAAAAACTCCCTACAGGTATGTTTTCGTCATGACATCAGGTTGGAATAAATCTACTAATTAGTTCAAAAAAGAAACGTACTGACCCCAAACTTTAAACAATAGTGTATACCGGATTTAAAACCACTGCGAACTCACCGCGGCAGTGCACACCCTCGTCGTATCCATCCTCGCAGTCCCGTACTCCATTGCAGAGTTTACTGAAATGAACACACCTGTTGGTGCCGAGGCACTGGAGGTGATTAACGGGACATCTCACCTTTACCTGCCGCAAGCCTGAAGGAGAAAAGGAATTGTAATGAAATCTCGAAAAATTTTACTTCTTCTAATTAGTTACATTTATGCATTTAGCAGACATTCCAAAATGACTCACAAAACAGGAAGAAAGAGAAAGTTATTAAAGAGCCAGCAATGTTCATAATATACAATGCCAGGTTTATTAGAAGACTAGATTAGAAAGCAACCTAGAAACAGTTTTCGTACCAGTTTTTGAACAGTAAGGTTTGTAATGTTTTTTAAAGAAGTCTCTTCGGCTCACCAAGCCTTCATTTATTTGCTGGGTAGAATTGTAGCTGAGTAGAATTTTTGAGTTTTCTTTGATGAATACTAAGTTCAGAAGAACAGCATTTATCTAAAATGGAAATCTTATGTAACATTATAGCTGTAACATTATGTCTTTGTCATCACTTTCGATCAATTTAAAGTATTCATTTCTTAAGTTATTTCTATGAAATCTATGAATTTTCCTCTGGTAGTGTATATGTTAAAACATGTATTACAAGTCCTGGAAAAAAGTTTTGCTCATTCGCTACGATCAAACTTCCAGTAGATGCAGCAATACTGTGGGTTTTAATATTGCATATGGCGGTAATGATGTGTGAAGGTAATGTAAGTTTTTGGAATAAAACTTTCTCTTGCATTTGCAAACACAACAGTCAATTAAGCTCACTGTCAGTTAAGTATGCATTTATGAAAATAATAAAAAGAAACGGATTGTTTTTGAATACTGACTTCGTAATGAGTCTCCATTTGTAACAAATGTAAAAACTTAAAATGAATCTCAGTTTGAAGAGTTCACCCAAAAATGAAGATTCTGTTGTTCATCTGTTGTCCTTTGTTCATCTTTGGAACACAAATTAAGATATTTTTGATGAAATCCGAGAGCTTTATGATCCTACATAGATAGCAAAGCAACTGACATGTTCAGCTACTAGTTTTTGTGCACAAAGAAAACAACAATAACAACTATTTAACCATTTTTCTCTTCCTTGTCAGTCTTCGACGTACGTTCACGAGAGTTCCACATGGATACGCAGAAGCCAGCAGATTTCATCATAAATATCTTAATTTGTGTTAAAGGAAAATGAACGAAGGACTTAAAGGTTTGGAACGACATGAGGGTGAGTAATAAATGACAGAATTTAAATTTTTGGCTGAACTGTCCCTTTACACTTTCATTGTACTAAGCTGGTAGATCTATGTTTCTGCCACGTCTCAAGTCCGTCATAAATAAGTATAAATATTTTAGAGGATTCAAAATCAGATTACTTTTCAAAATGCTTGACATGATGGCAATATTTCTAATAGTTTTTTTACTCAGAAATGGCTAGTAAACTCAACTAATAATTACAACTGAATTAAAAGTATGTAAAAACTAAATTAGCGTCTTCTTCTAAATTTGAATTTAGAGAAACATAGGATTTTTGACACCGATAAAAATGTTAAAGTAGTAACTAAACAGCTCAACTCTAAGAGTATTAAATTTTTTAAAACTTAATTTTAACTTTTTCTTTAGAAACTTCCAAATACACTCTTAAAAAAATAAAGGTGCTTTAGAAGGTTCTTCACAGCGATGCCATAGAAGAACCATTTTTGGTTCCACAAAGAACCATTCAGTCAAAGGTTCCTTAAAGAACCATCTCTTTCGTACCTTTTTATAATCTGAAGAACCTTCTTTCGCCACAAAGAACCTTTTGTGAAACAGAAAGGTACTTCAGATGTTAAAGGTTCTTTATGGAACCATTTAGACAAAAAAAAGGTTCTTCTATGGAACCTTCGACATCTGAAGTACCTTTCTGTTTCACAAAAGGTTCTTTGTGGCGAAAGAAGGTTCTTCAGATTATAAAAAGGTAAGAAAGAGATGGTTCTTTAACGAACCTTTGACTGAATGATTCTTTGTGGAACCAGAAATGGTTCTTTTATGGCATCGCTGTTAAAGCACCTTTATTTTTAAAAGTAAATACATCCAGCACGGATGGATCTCTAACTTCTGCAATAGCAAAAAACTCTCTTGATATTTTAAAAACTATTACAGAAGATTAAAATAAAGCATATTTCTAAGTTTTTGAAATTTAGAAGGGCTCAATTTGAGCAGATGGTTTTATGATTGCCTTCATCATTAGAGCACACTTCCACAGTACATTCAGCATCTGGCTCGATTCACAATCTCAACCATGTTCTCAAACTATATGGTTTTCAATGACTTCAAAATCATTATTTTGATTGCTGGAAGCCTATTCAACACATCCACCATCAAATGACAGTGGAATTTATATTTTATTGCATACAGTAATTGCTCTGCATTAAAGCCATTCAAACCAATTCAACTTTTGCTGATGAGATTCTTTTGTTTTATGCCTGCGGTGATTGTGAGTGAAACATCACGTCATTATTGTCCATCAAACAGTGCCACCTCGAGGAATAAATGTGGATTGCACGTATAAAGTTAGATATTTACATATTTTTGCGCATGAAAAATATACTTACACTATAACACACCTTGAGTCTCTAGCGACCCTATACAATTTGTACAAAAAAATATTTAGAAATCATTCTTTTATATACAGTCAAGCCTGAAATTATTAATACCCCTGGCAAATTCTGACTTCAAGTTACTTTTATTCAACCAGCAAGTTTTTTTTTTTTTTTTTTTGACTGGAAATGACACAGGCTTCTCCCAAAAGATAAGATAATAAGAGGCATCATTGTGGAAAAAAAATATTTCTCAGCTTTTATTTACATTTGAACAAAAAGTGGCATGTCCAAAATTATTCATACCCTTTGCAAACTGTCACAGTCTATGGGAAAATCCAAAGTTCTATACCATTACAAATAGTCCAAGCTGTTCTAAAGCATCCTAATTACCCTGATTCAATGTGAACAGCTGTTTTAATCAATTCAACAGGTGAAAAACAGAAGCTCTCTGCTGTTGGTTTGTGGACAGTCATGGCTAAGACAAAGGAGCTCACTGAGGACCTGCGGCTGTGCATTGTGGCTGCTCACAAGTCAGGAAAGGGCTATAAGACCATATCTAAATGTTTTGAAGTTCCAGTGGCTACAGTGCAAAGTATTATTAAAAAATACAAGACGTTCTGCACTGTGAAAAATCTCGGACGACGTGGTCGGAAGCCAAAAGTGACACCTGTGCTGGCCAGGAGGATAGTGAAAGAGGTAAAAAAGATTCCAAGGATCACCACCAAGACCATCCTGATGAATCTGGGCTCTGCTGGTGGCAACATCTCAAGGCAGACAGTCCAACAGACACTGCACACCACTGGGTTCCACGGACGCAGACCAAAGAGGACACCACTTCTCCAGCTTGGACTATGTGGAATGGTATAGAACTTAGAATTTTCCCATAGATTGTGACAGTTTGCAAAGGGTATGAATATTTTTGGACATGCCACTTTTTGTTCAAATGTACTGTAAGTAAAAGCTGAGAAATATTTTTTTCCACAATGATGCCTCTTGTACATCATCTTATTATCTTTTGGGAGAAGCCTGTGTCATTACTGGTCAAAAAAAAAAAAAAAAACTTGCTGGTTGAATAAAAGTAACTTTAAGTCAGAAATAGCCAGGGGTATGAATAATTTCGGGCTTGACTATATATATAGTTTGTTTGTTTTGTTTTTGTTTTTTTATAGTTGTTTTATAGTTTATAATGAACAGATTTAGGAATACTAAGAAAATTGATGTCAAACTTAAAAAATGAAGGAGGTAGAGGGTAGTAAATGACGTCCTGGGTCGCTAAAGACCCGAGGGTTAATAAGGGCCTCCTGAAGCAAACCGATGCGTTTGTGTAAGAAAAATAACTAAATGTAAAACTTCATAAACTTCCGCTAACTGCCATACACTCTTAAAAATAAAGGTGCTTCTTCACAGCGATGCCATAGAAGAACCATTTTTGGTTTTACAAAGAACCATTCAGTCAAAGGTTCTTTGAAGAACCATCTCTTTCTTACCTTTTATAATCTGAAGAACCTTCTTTCGCCACAAAGAACCTTCTGTGAAACAGAAAGGTTCTAGAGATGTTAAAGGTTCCTTATGGAACCATTTAAACAAAAATGGCTCTTTTGGCATCGTGAGGCACCTTAATTTTTAGAAGTGTACATGAGATTGGTGTTTCAGCAGATGACGTACGGCGTAGCGTAAGCTCTGGTGAGAGTATGCTAGTCTCGTGAGAACCAAGTTTTGTTTACAGCAAAGTAAGTCTCCTCTGTTTATATCATAATCCTCAGACGTTCGTCATCTGCTAGAGCTCCACTCTCTCTTAAATGTATGTATGACAGTTTGCGAAAGCTAGAGTTTATAAATATGGATATTTTTCTTACACAAATACATCGATTTACTTCAGAAGGCCTTTATTAACCCCTTCTGGAGCTGTGTTGAGTACTTTTTATGATGGATGGATGCACTTTATTGGACTTCAAAATCTCAACAGCCATTCGCTTCCATTTTAAAGCTTAGAAGAGCCAGGACATTTTTAAATATAACTCCGATTGGATTCATCTGAAAGAATAAAGTCATATACACCCAGGAAGGCTTGAGGGTGAGTTCATTTTCATGAACACAAAAGTGCGCAAGACTGATAAACAGATTTTGACACAAGGAGTAACAACAGAATCAAACAAAGATGCCACAAACCTACTTAAACAAAACAGATGAACAACCCTCCACGTTCTTGCTTTCCTCTCAACGCAGTATAAATACAAATAAAAGCCATAAAACCGAAGCTCACCTCCTTAACTCAATTCATAGGGGTGCAGTGTATAAATGTGATGAGCAAAGCTATTTTAATATTCAACTCCCAGCACAGTTCCTCCTAAATATGTCTCTTAAGCACACGAGAATTAGCACGCTGCCAGCTGTCTCCTGTGAATCTGCGATTGTGGACTGCTTGACATTTCTGGGGTGTCACAGGGGAGCGAATACCACTGCCAAAACGGCAATATTGATCTCCATCCAGCTCCAATACGAGCCCCGAAAGTACGCCTGCTTCCTTAACTTTCAATTTCCTTGTAAACGATCACCGGAGTGGGTTTTTTCAAGAGTTTTTTTTTTGGAGGAAGGAAGTGTATACACAGGTTTCCCCCCAAGGCTTTTCCCAGCGGACCTCTGCTCCACTTTCATAATCCCGGTAAAAAGAGAATATGTAATTCAACAAATAGGAGAATTGTTTAAAAATATCCTCTCAGTGTCTCTCGCTCTTCCTCTCAGGGCCTCCAGATCTCCAGAGAGGTTCAAAAGTATCTAGGCAGCAGAAGTCAAGATGGAACCTGGAAGATATCGAGGGTGATGTAACCTCATTAATGCTGCATTTTCTGTTGTTTTACTTTTTCTCTCTGATGGCTTCAACAACGGCCGCCCTCCAGCGCGACAGCGTTTTGGAGAGGGGGTCTCGCTTAAAGACTAATTATGAAGGAATTCTTTTGAAAACAACAGTGTAAAGACACAGACGTTCTAGAAATGCTAAAAAATAAGTGTTTGTGTTTCTATACAACATCTGTCTTTGCTACAGTTGGGGCCCCACGTGGTACTGACTGACTAACTTAATTTATATATGTTGCTTTTACATAAACATTGCATGTGCTTAAAAATAAAATAACATAACAGTTTAGAAATATTTTAATAGTTACAGTTATAATAGTATTTTAATAGTTATATATAATGAAATAAATACATTTTGTTTTTAAACAAGTTGTGTGTGTGTGTGTGTGTGTGTGTGTGTGTGTGTGTGAGTAGTTTAATTTAAATAAAAATATAAACAATTGTATACAGTAATAAATAAATAAATAAATCATAATACACACAAATTGTTCTTAAATATAACAACACTGAATTACAAATAAATGTAAATAATTATTATATATAATGAAATATGATTAATGAAATAAATCTGATTAAAAAGTAAATGTTTGTACATAGTTTGAATAGTGTATATACTATGAAAATCAATTACAAATTTATTAGAAAGAAATATTTATTTTTTAATGAAAAAAGTAAAAATATAAACAGTTATAAACAATAAAAAATATTATTTACACATAAGTTGTTTTTAACTGTAGCAACATTAAATCACCAATAAATGTAGATAATGTATTATACATAATGAAATGTGTATATAAATCTAAATATATTAATCTGACGAAAATAAATAAATAAAATAATAGACACACATATGGATTGTTTTTGAATATAACAACATTAAATCACAAATAAATGTAAATAATTATATATAATAAATAAATACATAAATATGTTGTTTGTACACAACTATTGTTCATACTGAAAATATATGAAAACATTAAAAATTGATTTTAAATAATAAAAAAGATAATAAATAAATAAAATATATAAATAAAAATATAACAACATTAAATCTCAAATAAATGTAAACAATTACTATATATGATGAAATATGTATGATAAATAAATAAATAATGTTGTTTGTACATGAATATTGTATATATAAATTAAATGAAAATCTATTAAAAATGGATTGATTTTGAC
>NC_133367.1:23321095-23356843 GCF_049309525.1 Garra rufa | reverse complement strand
TATACCATTAATATATATATATATATATATATATATATATATATATATATATATATGATTTATTTAATCATATGTAACTTTTCTGATTATTTAATTATTTAAATTTTATAAAGATGCATATAATTATATATTATACAATTTCTATTATTTCTATAATTAATGCATATAATTGAATAAACATTCAATATCTTTAAAAATATATTAAATTATATTTTTTATTAAATTTATTGACGTCTTAATTTTTTACAATTCTTTGCTTTGAATTATTTAATTAGTTATATAATTATATAAATTATACCATTTACATACTTATATATAATTATTTATATAATGTGTGTGTGTGTGTGTATAACATATAATAATATATATAATAAACATTCTATATATTAAAAAATATATTAAATTATCGTTTTTGTTCGTCTTTATTATTTCTCATGTAACTTTCTTCACTTCTGAATTATTTAATTATTTCTATAATTATTTCTATAGAATTATATAAATATAATTATATTATATACTTTCTATTATATACATTATATAATTATTTATATAATTAATGCATATACACACATACACACACACACACACACACACACACACACACACACACACACACACACTTTCTTTATGTTAAATATTTTAAATAATTTTATGATTATTTTTAAATAATCAGTGCATATATATGTATAAAAATATATGAAATTAAATGCCCTTTATGTTCATCTTTATTACTTTTCATCATATGTAAGTTTTTGTTTTTTTACGTTTCTGAATAATGTAATTATTTATATTATAATTAATGCACACACACACTTTCTTTGCTTAGAAATTATGAAAAAAACAGACATTCAATACATTGAAAATATATATTTTATATTAATTACTTTATTATTTTTAACTTTCTTTGCTTCTAAAGAAACTAACATCTGATGTTACTTCTATATTAGCAAAGACAGTAGTCAATAATATCACAGTAATATTTCATAATCTCATCAAATCCTAATTCCAGTTTCTCTCACTGAATCTCCCATGTAACTCAGAAAACACATTATTACATTAAAGTTACTTTAGGTTGCGTATGCCATTTAATTTTAAATACACTCATAGTACAAATTCATATATTCCTCTATATCTCCTACTAGTCATCATTTATTCTCATTACATTCAGCGAGTGAAAACAATCTGCTCAAGTCCCACTGAAAATCACCGGAAAATCAGTCACGGCTAACATACTCATGTAAAAGATGCATAATGAACCCTTGAACCCTCTGAGAAACAAAGTAAAATGCAAATGCAATGCTACAGCAAGATGAGCAAATATCAATGCAAACATATTAAAAGGCCTTCATTATTCGTCCCGCCTCGGTTTTAAACAAACTCTTCCATTTCTCTCTGCAATGCCAGATTATCAAGATATTACCTCACACAACACAAACCAGGTCCTCTTACCTAAAACACAAGCCAGCACACACACTCCTAGCTAAGAAAACATGAATAATTCATCCGCTTATCTTAAAATTCAGTGTGGCTTTCTCACACATTATGCCTAATGTGGTTCTGCTCACAGTCCTCCGTGGCTCTGCGCCTGCTTGTTTTGTACCTGGGAAAATACGGCATGCTGAACGCGTCCCTGACAGCTGCTTTGGAAATGTATTTTATGGGAACGTGTGAAATATGGATACGAAAGCAGCCCGAATGATGAACATTCACACCGGCGGGTATCACAATGCGAATCTCAACGTGCGTTTGTCAATAAATCGAGAGCGGTTCTTGGTTGGATAAAGCGATGAAGGCTTCAAAGGACGTTCTGACTTTCTTGACATGCTAAGTATTGCGATCAATCACACGTAGCGCATTTATTGGATAAAGCATCAATGACTGATTCCAATTCTTAGCACTTGTCCTATAAATAAAGTCTTTCCGTATGGTGAGCATCCTTGTGAATCGAGCGCTTTAATGCAATGCTATTGACCCTCGACCAGACATATGGAGGAAGTTCTTCATTGCGGCTTGTGCCAAGAGTAACTGTCCTAAAACCTATTAGCTCCTTCCTCTCATTTTCTTTTTCGTGCCAATACTTCAACTTGAATTAATCCTATTTACTTTCTTCAAGGTGGACAGATAATGAAAATCTGACTTTTTCCATGTTTTCCAGGTCTATTATCAGGCCTACGATGCATCTACCAACCCAGAAAATGTAACAAAGGACAACCCAGTAACTTTGTTCTGATAAGCCTTTCTCTGCAAAGATGTGAAAAAACGAGCGCTTCATATTTTGCTAAAGGGATCTTATTATAATATTACCGCCCCTTTATCTACACGTTTCCACTCACAGCACTGCCATTTTGTAATTGCAAGCGACAACGGTGTACCAGTTCTAACGCCAAAGTTCGAGCAAAGCATGCTGTCCTATTGTAATTGTTATAATAGTCACGGATCAGCGATCTCTAAATAAAACTGATCGTGCAGATCAAACCGTAAGTCGCAGAGACTTGAAACTTGGAGGAATGGTAGTATTCATACCGTCGACAACGTCACCAAGTCTCGCCCCAATCGGCCTGACGGTGGCGCTACAGTGATCAAAAGTACAAAAACGCTCATAACTCCTAAACCATTAATCGCAGGCTCAAGTGTCTTATGTCGTGAAAATTCGGGTATTTTCGTTTTTTTGCAAAACCTACTTTTGCGAACTAGTCCTAGGTTTTTCACTGGATCGTAAACGAAGCATTGCAGAAAGATTCTCTGAAGAGCGAATATCAATATTTATCAAATAAAAAGTCTAACTTTCGACTCACCGTCGCAAAGGGACGCCAAAACCTTAGTAAGGGGTAGGGATGGTTCGATACGTGTATCGGTACCGTTCGGTTCTCGGACAAATTCCAAATGGAAGTGATCATCCCTATCACCTTTGTGGGAGGACTTAGGGCACGTGCAAGTCATAATGTAGTCGTTTGCAATGCACTTGGCGAAGGGAGCGATGTTATTTCCTCATTATCTTCAGCTGGGATGTTTACGTGACAACACAGCATGGTCTCTGTCAGCAGATGTCGCTGTCTTTTTATTGTTAGCATAACTAAGCGAATCTGCTTAGTGCTGACAGATGCAGGTGTGTTCGACTTGAAGCGGGGCAGCGCCACTTCAAGTCGAATACGCCCGCGTCTGTCAGCACTAAGCAGATTCGCTTAGTCCCTCTACAAAGGTGATAGGGATGATCACTTCCATTTGGAATTCGTCCGAGAACCGAACGGTACCGATACACGTATCGAACCATCCCTAGTAAGGGGCAGGCCCACTTTTAGTAAAATGGCTATAACTCCTGAACTTTGTCCTATCAACATAAACACCGCTGTGCACGGTCTTCGTCCAAAGTGGCACAAGTGTCTATAAGGACCTTTGCGTAACTGGCCGATGAAATTTGAGCACCTATTAGACATGGGCTAACAGAGGCCGATAGGAACGAAACTCTGTGGGCTTGTTTGATTCGCAGCCCCAAAGGTCTGTGAGAAATTTGAAAGACATTGACATTATATAGTGCGATATTCATTTCATACGATAGCCCTCCTCATTCCAGATAACTTTGCCTCTAGACTTGGTGGCACTATAAGAGGGAAAAAACAAAAATTGCTATACCTATGCAACCATTTGTCCTATCAACATGAAAATTGCTGTACACAGTCTTGGTCCAAAGTGCTACAAGTGTCTAAGGACATTTGCATATCTCAAAAAAACATTGCCACCATTGGCCAATGAAATTTGAGCACCTATTAGACATGGGTTAACAGAGGCCGATCAGAACGAAACTCGGTGAGCCTGTTTGACTCACAGCCCAAAGATCTGTGAGAAATTTAAAAGAAATCAGCCACTGAGGGGCGATATCGCATTTTTCAAGGGCGTAAACGATTGTACATCGCACAGTTTTTCACACATACATGCAAATTTTCACGTATTTTGAATTTTCTGCAAAACCTACTTTTGCGAACTAGTCCTAGGTTTTTCACCCAATCGGAACCAAACCAGTGCAGAAAGATTCTCTGGAGAGCAAATATCAATAATTATAAAAAATTATATTAAAAAAAAAACGTTCTAAAGGGGCAGCCCCACTTTCAGTAAAATGGCTGTAACTCCTGAACGAAATGAGATATCTTCGCCAAACTCAGGACACTTACGTAAGAGCTCAATCTGAGGCCGCAGGACAAAAATCGTGGAGCTTGGCCACTTGGTGGCACTATAAGAGGAAGAAGACATAAAAAATGGCTATGCCTACACAACCATTTGTCCTATGAACAAAAAACTGTGCACAATCTTGGTCCAAAGTGCCACAAGTGCTTATAAAAACATTTGCGCAACTCAAAAAGACATGGCCGCCATTGGCCAATGAAATTTAAGCGCCTATTAGACATGGTTAACAGAGGCAGATCGGAACGAAACTAGGTGGGCCTGTTTGATTCACGGCCCCAAAGATCTGTGAGGAATTTGAAAGACATTGATATTACTGTATATAATGCGATATTCATTTCATGTGATAGAACTCCTCATAACTTTGCCTCTAGAACCACTTCTGTCAATCAAATAGTTTGTTAAATGATTGAGAAGATGTAAAAAAAAAAAAAAAAAAAAACTACTTTTGCAAACTAGTCCTAGGTTTTTCGCTCAATCTGGAAGAAAAAAAACACTGCAGTACGATTCTCTGGACTCTCTATGTCAATAATTATCAAAAAATGTTGGAATTTACCCTTTGGGAAGCTGTAAGAGGGTCGTTTAGGAAAGGGGCCTGTCCAAATTTACCCAAAATCCTATAAAGCCTAAATGAAAACTCAAAACTTCACGAAACCTGATGTGCACATGCGACAGGTAATTCTAAACAAGCATGCAACGTTTTCAGGAGATCAGGTGTCTTATGTCGTTGGAATCCTTGGCACTCATCTGACAAAACACATGCGTCAGATTCAAACGTGCGCCTGGAGAAATTTTCACGTATTTCGGATTTTCTGCAAAACCTACTTTTGTGACCTAGTCCTAGGTTTTTCACCCAATCAGAACCAAACCAGTGCAGAAAGATTCTCTAGAGAGCAAATATCAATAATTATAAAAAACAGGTCCAACTTTCGACTCACTGTAACAAAGGGACGCCAAAACGTTCTAAAGGGGCAGCCCCACATTCAGTAAAATGGCTATAACTCCTGAACGGAATGAGATATCTTCGCCAAACTCAGGACATTTATGTAAGAGCTCAATCTGAGGCCGCAGGACACAAATTGTGGAGCTTGGCCACTTGGTGGCACTATAAAAGGGAAAAAACATAAAAGAAAAAAAGAAAAAAAAAACACTGCAGTACAATTCTCTGGACTCTCTAGGTAAATAATTATTAAAAAATGTTGGAATTTAAAAGAGGCCCGAACTAATTTACCCCAAATCCTATAAAGAAAAACTCAAAACTTCACAAAACCTGGTGAGCACATGCGACAGTGCAGAAAGATTCTCTGGAGAGTGAATATCAATAATTATCCAAAAAAACTTGGTGGTGCTATAAGAGGGAAAAAACATAAAAATGGCTATACCTATGCAACCATTTGTCCTATCAACATGAAAATCGCTGTGCACATTCTTGGTCCAAAGTGCCACAAGTAACTGTCAGTCATAGACTCAAGTGTCTTATGTCATTGGAATCCTTGGCTCACGCCGGACAATACGCATGTCTCAGATTCGATCATTAGCCTGGCAAAATTTTCATGTATTTCAGATTGCTATAGCTATGCAACCATTTGTCAACATGAAAATTGCTGTACGTGGTCTTGGTCCAAAGTGCCACAAGTGTCTATAAGGTCATAGGTCATAAATCATGGCCACCACTGGCCAATGAAGTTGAGCACCTATTAAACATGGTGAACAGAGGTCGATCGGATCAAAACTCGGTGGGCCTGTTTGACTTACGGCCCCAAAGGTCTGTGAGAAATTTACCATTTGGGAAGCTATAACGGGGTTGTTTAGAAAAGGGGCCTGTCTGAATTTACCCAAAATCCTATAAAGCCTAAAGGTGATTCTAATGAAGCATGCAAACTTTTAAGGAGATCGGACCACAGCTGGTGCTATAATAGTCATAAATGTTACAAAACATAATAATACCTGTAGTTGCAAAAAAGTCTTGCTACATAATGTCTTTTTTCATATGTGCTTAAATGCCTTAAAGCGCTTGAACCTCGGTAATTGCTACTTGCAGATATATTTGATTTATTTACTGTATTACGCTGCTGCCACACAGATCTAACATAAATATGCAATTTCTTTCCCAGCTGTTTGCCTTCACAGACAGAACAGACTGCTTCCATACCTTATGTTTGTTTTTAATATAAACTTTGGTAGTTTAAGTGCAATAAGACATGAAAAAGAACTTAGTTTAATACTCACATGTTGTGTGACAGCCGCTTTCTGTGTGCGTGCTTCCGATGTGTGCGCTCAGAAAACGTATATCAGACGTTTAAACTAGTATGGTTTAAAACACATAATAATCAAAAATAAACAAATGCTTTTTAGCAGAGTATGTGAGGTACAAGCTGTAAAGGTACAGCTCTGTTCTGGAATAGGGGGCGGGGAGCAGAAGCTCATTTGCATTTAAAGAGGAATGCATGAAAACAGCATGTTTCTGCTTCCACTCAAAATAGACTTTTTCAAAATGATAAAAAAAATATATGATATGTGGGGCATTTTGAGCTGAAACTTCACAGATGCATTCTGGGGACACCTGAGACTTATATTACATATTGTACAAAGGGGATAATAATAGTTCTCCTCTCACATTTTATTCAGAAACATATATATCTCCTTAAACAAGTTAAGGGAAGTGAATAAGGGTCTGTTTTCCCCCCTACAATTTTTATTTGTTAGCAACATATTTATTTGTTAAAATATTATTTTACTAAGCAAATTAAGGAGATATAGAGCCTATTATAATACAACTATAAGAAACTGTAAAAGTAAGGTCAAAGTTTAAAGAAAGAGATCTATAGGGTAGTTAATAGGTTAATTATGAAATATATAATTATGTATATAGCAACCACAAAACAACATACTAAAACACTCTAAACGGCTTAGCGACTGCATAGTTCCTCTTTAGAAACTACAAACATCTTAGCAGACTAAGTTTTAAAACATTTGTTTAAAATAAATAAATAAATAAATAAAATGATTATTAGAAATTAATTAAAATTTTTTAAATGTATATAATAATAATAATAATAATAATAATAAATACTAAAAAATTTAAATACATAAATACATTTTAAAAATATATTATTAGTAGTAGTAGTATTATAAATGTAAAATGAATAAAGATACATATATTTTAATTATTATAAAGTTACAAACTTCGGTGCTACCAACGATTCCACAGCAAAACAAACAGTGTTCCAACCAATCACCGTCAGGGGGTGGGTGTTGTGGACTTTCGTACTGGTGCAGGGATGTGAGGGAGGCAGAGCGAAAGTCCACAACACCAAACCCCTGACAGTGATTGGTTGGAACACTGTTTGTTTTGCTGTGGAATCGTTGGAAGCACCGATTGTTTTTTTGGCATATCTCGGACCCTAGGCTGACCACAGAGACGTCAGTCATCATTTTTTTTTTTTTTTACAGACAATTTATGGGGCAGGCAGCGAGCGGATCGTGAAGAAAGGTCAGCTGAAAGTGACACTTTATGTTTCAGCCTAGAATCGCTGATACAACCTTTAAGCAGGGCCTAAACCAAACAGGCTTTGCGAAGTATTGTTTTGCTGTGCGGACTCTACTAAGCGTTTCTCCTGATTCATTGCTCTGTTCTGATCTTTTTGCCACGGTTTGTTTTCATTGTCATAGTCTTTGTTATTTTTGCCATTGTCATAGTTTTACCTTGTTTCATTGTTTATTTGTTACTTTTGGACTGCCCTCTCTGGTTTTTGGACTCTGCCTGTCTTAGTGGATTACGCTGTTGTTTTGCCCTGGATGTTACTGTTTGCTGGTGTTTTACTCTGCCTGTCTGACCACGATCAGTCTAAATAAAGCTCACGATTGGATCTTACGCACTTACCTGAGTCCGCATTACACTTATATACATAATAATAATAATAATAATAATAATAATAATAATAATAATAACATTCATATTAAATATTAGTTATTTTTCACTTATGATTCATGATCTAATAAGTCCATTTTAACATTGCATTTGGAAGATAATAAAAATAATAATTATTATTTTTATCATTATATTTTTTAAATAAGAAAATTTGAAATATTATTAAATATAAATTATATGTATTAATATGAATTTTAATAAATACTAAAAAACTATTTAAATAAGATCATAATAATGAATAAAGATACATATATTCTAATTGTTATAGAAGCGCTAAATTTGTCAAATAAAATATTAGAAATAATTACTTCTAGGCCTACTTTAAAGAAATAAAACATGAATACTAAAATGTATATTAATTAAATATGAATAATATATGTATTGATACTAATACTAATTTAGTAACTGCTAAAAAAACACAATTAAAAAATAATAAGGCTACTACAATAAATAAATAAATATTTGCCTAATACTAACATAACACAAAAGATGTTAACATATCATAAAAATGTTTATTATTTACTTACAACTTATTTAACTTATCAGTAAATGTTAATTTATTGAACATATTAATGCATGTTCATGTCCAACCTATTTTGGGTTCATTTTAAGTAGCCTAATAGTTGACCAAAAGGTTGAATTGCGTGTCAAAACAACCCAATCGCTGAGTTTGTCCATATTTTACCCAGCATTTTTTAAAGAGTAACGTTACACCAATAGCTTAAGATAAAAAGGGTGAACCTTCATAGAAATGAACATGTTTTCTAACTTAATCTTTTCTTGCTGCCACATTTCCTTCAGCACCGCAAACCCTCCATTTCTTGATGTGCACAGCTGTAAAACACTCCTCAGATAATCTGCCGCTTTTTTAACAAGGTGCGAGTGAGTGACATTTAATGAGCGCAGGCATATCCTCATCCAGATCTGGATATTTAATTACACCTCGCTGTTCCATCTACCTGCCCTCTCGCTCCAAACATTAACTCCGACTCCCGGCGCACGGGATGAGCGGCGCCCGTTAGCTTCATCAGCGGGAGCGCGCCGCGGATGATGAACGGCTCCTCTAGCCATTGTGCCGAAGAGATGTTTGCAATTTCTCTCTCTCGCGTGATTAATCAATCCCAAACGCGCACAAGCTCGTTCAATTACGCCGCGTGCGTGGGGCCCATATTGATCGTTTTATTTCTGAAATAAGTGGGAAGGACGTAGGCACGCTGCCAGCTCTTAATTATGAAATATCATTCGCGGTTGCCATAGAGATGTGACACGGTAATGAGGAATGAGTCTCGAGCGCCCAAACTTCTGGCAGGAAAAAAACTAATTTTTTAAACAGACTTAAAAAACGGAAAGCAGGCAAAACAAGGATGTAGTAGTTATAGTTTCTTATTGGACAACAAACGCTAAGTACGCTTAATATGTACTCCAGCATAATTATGTAAACACAGATTTGTTTACCTTATGTTTGCAATATACAAAGTGGCGAACTTTATGTTAGTAGCTAAAACTAAAAAGTGCGGAAAAGCAAACAAACCAAAAAATTAAAAGCAGGTAAAATACAAATGTTGAGTAGTCTGACACAAAGTTAGACACAAAAGTCAGATTTTTTATTCTTTTTTTTTCTTTCAATTTTGCTAGCTGAATTTACCATGTAGTTAAAATAAATTAAATGTAAATTATTATATTATTATAAAATAAATAAGACCTATTCAAAAGTCACAACACTTGTTGAATTTAGCAAATAAATAAATAAATAAATAAATAAATATGTAGTTTTAAACTAAATATTTAATAACATCTAATAAAATAATATGTAAAAATGTATAAATATATAATTAATAAATATATAATAAACACAAATACAGATATGACGCACACACACGGTACATGTGTTTGTATATTAAATAAATAAATAAATAAATAAATAAAAAACATTTATTTTCAATTCACTTCATATATTTTTTTATTAATTAATATGAAGTTAATTTAAAATGAATAAATAAAAGAATATGTAGTTTGAAACTAAATAGGCCTATTTAATAACCTCTGATAAAATAACATGTAAAAAAGTGTAAATATATAATTAATAAATACATAATAAAAAATACACACACACACACACACACACACACACACACACACACAGTGCATTTGTTTATATATTAAATATAATACCAAGTTATTATAAATATTTATTTTCAATTCACTTTGATATTTTTAATGAATTAATATAAAGTTAATTTAAAATAAGTAAATAAATACATAAATAAATAAACATGTAGTTGTAAAATAAATATTTAATAACCTCTTATAAAATAACATGTAAAAATGTATAAATATATAATTAATAAATACATAATAAAAATATAGGGCACACACACACACACACTTTGCATGTGTTTATATATTAAATAAATAAATAAATGCTCAAAATATAATAATATGTTATTATAAATATTTATTTTCAATTCACTTCATATATTTTTTATTCATTATTATGAAGTTAATTTAAAATAAATAAACAAACAAACAAACATTTAGTTGAAAACTAAATATTTAATAACCTCTGATAAAATAAAAAATGTATAAATATATAATTAATAAATACATAATAAAAATTATAGATATACAACACACACACACACACACACACACACACACACACACACGGTGCACGTGTTTATATATTAAATAAATAAATAAATAAATAAATAAATGCTCAAAATATAATGCTAGGTTATAAATATTTATTTTCAATTCACTTCATATTTTTTTAAATTAATATAAAGTTAATTTAAAATAAGTAAATAAATAAACAAACAGACATGTAGTTGTAAACTAAATATTTATTAATCTCTAATAAAATATGTAAAAATGTATAAATATGTAATTAACAAATACATAATAAAAATATACAGATATACGACACACACACACACACACACGATACATGTGTTCATATATTAAATAAATAAATAAGTAAATAAATAATATTAATACATAATTTTCAATACACTTCTTTTTATCAATTAATACGAAGTGAATTGAAAATAAATAAATAAACTGATAAATCACATTTAAAAATGTATAAATATATAATTAATAAATACATAATAAAAATATACCTATATACGACACGCACACACTGTGCATTTGTTTATTACATAAATAAATAAATAAATCTATGATCAAAATATAATAATACATTAATATAAATATTTAATTGCAATTCACTTCATGTGATTTTTTTATTTGTATGAATTGAATCAAAAATAAATAAATACATGTAGTTGTAAACTAAATATTTAATAACCTCTGATGACAAAATAAAAAGTAAAATATGTCATTAATAAATGCGTAATCAAAAAATATACATATATATGACACATACGCACTGTACATGTGTTTAAATATTAATAAATAAATAAATAAATAAAACTATGGTCAAAATATAATAATACATTAATGTATGTAGTTTCAATTCACTTCATATGAATATTTTTATTAATACAAAGTGAATTTAAAATACATAAACGTAGTTGTAAACTAAATATTTAATAACCTGTGATCAAATAAAATGTTTAAATGTATAAATATATAATTAATAAACACATTATAAAAACATAATTATATATGTGTCACACACGGTACATGTGTTTATTAAACAAATAAATAAAAAAGCAATCTATGATCAAAATATAATAATATATTAATATAAACATGTAAATTTAGTTCACTTCATATTAATTCTTTTTTTTTATTAAGTGAATTGAAAATATATAAATAAACAAAAAAACATGTTTTAAACTAAATATTTAATAACGTCTACTAAAATAAAATGAATAAAAATGTATAATGAATAAATACTGTACATGCATTTATATATATATATATATATATATATATATATGTGTGTGTGTGTGTGTGTGTGTGTGTGTATATATATATATATATATGTACACTGTAAAAAGTTTTTACCAGTTTCAACTTAAAAACTTAAGTTTAGCAGCTGCCTTAAGATTTTAAGTTAAATCAACTTAAGTCATTTAAACTCAAGTTATATCAACTCATTTTTATTGTAATAAGTTAAAATGACTTGTAGTTTTAAGCTGATTTAACTTAAAAACTTAAGGCAGCTGCTGAACTTAGGTTTTTAAGTTGAATCTGGTGAAAACTTGCTACAGTGTATGTATATACATTTAATAAATAAAAAACAAATTAATAAAGCTATGAATAAAATATAATAATAAACATAATTAAATATATTTTATTTATTTGTTTAATATTATATTATAAAATTAATACACACATGCATTGAATGTGACTAAATATCGTTATTGTCAATATTGTTTTTGTTTTGTTTTTTCTTGAAAAATTGTATTTTGGGAACCCAGTGTACATTGCTAGTTCGGTTAACCCAGTTTGAAAATAATTTCACGAATTTTCTCTCTATCTGAAAGCTGTTTTCGTGCTAGAAAGTTTTGAAGGTGCAGAAAGTGTGATTTCCATAAACTAAGCCTTTGCTTCAAAAGTCTTTTGGAATGTCATCTCTGCGTTTCTCAGGGTCAATCAAGCTGTCTGCTCGGCTGAAAGTCGTCATGAGCTTCACAAACACGCTCTCGCAATAACCTGCAACAGCTTTTAGCAACAAAACCCGATGTGGAATGAGACGACGAGTCCTTGGACGCTCTTTTATCATTACCATCTACATCACAGGGCATTCTGGCTTTGTGAAATGACAAGATCCAGCCTCGCCAGCTGTCTTCATTCTGCGAGCCGCCATTTTAAAGTCTATACCGCTCTTCTCTTATCACAGATGTCACCACAAAAACCTCTGGTGGAGGCGTGAAGGGGGAAAAGAAATTCAATGGAATGATTTTGCATCCGTTGTCCTGAGATTGTATCTGCCTCATCAGATATCTGGACTTCTTTTATCTTTGCAAAGTCAGATTTGCAAATGAAACTTCTTATTTTTTGCCCTTCCTTAGATAAGTACTTCCTGTGCCTTCCTGTTCGCTTTAATAAGCGTTTGGCTAGAGCTTTTATTTGTGGATTCTGATTGGCTGAGACTTTTTGTACTCAAGAGACCGTCTCGCTTCAGTTTCCAAAACGTTTCTGAGTCGTACGGTTTCATAATGGGGCTAGATTAGCATAACAGAGCGCCGCTTCACAGTACGTACAGTGTTTCGCTCTCACTGGGACATCCTGAGTGGAATGATTCAGCTGGAATAGAAAACAATTATTTCATTTAATATCACATTTAAATGGCCTTTTTAAAAGAGTAACACAAAAGAGCTCAGACGCACTGTGAACAGCATTTCTGTTGCTAAGGCTAAGTATTACAGGTCTACTGAAGTGCTTAGAAACATGCAACGTTATTCTATGTAGTAATGTAATTTCAAATGAAACAGGAAGGCGGGACATATGAAGCTTCCCCGCCCCCTTATTTAAATAGCCAATAACGTTTTGGTTATTTCACATTTTAGCTGCAGCTTCTGCGTCTATTTATAGTGAAAGGGGCGGGCGGGACTTTTCATCTTGAGAGCATTTGATTGGACAGAAAATTTGATGAGAAGCTGAAGTGCAGGTTGATGTCATCAGAATCATTTTCCCATATTGGTTAAAGTTAGAGACGCATATCTTCTAAATGCGAATTTTGTCATTGTTTTGGAGCACGCCAGCTTATAGATAACCGTAAAGGAGTAGTTCAGTTTCAGAACAAAAATTTACAGATAATGTACTCACCTCCTTGTCATCCAAGATGTTCATGTCTTTCTTTCTTCAGTCGTAAAGAAATTATGTTTTGGAGGAAAACCTTTCAGGATTTCTCTCCATATAATGGACTTCTATGGTGCCCCTGAGTTTGAGCTTCCAAAATGGAGCTTCGAAGGGTTGTAAACGATCCCAGCCGGGGAAGAAAGGTCTTATCTAGTGAAATGATTGGTTATTTTCTAAAAACAATTACAATTTAGACCTTTCTTTCCCCGGCTGTGATCGTTTAGAGCCTTTTGAAACTCCATTTTGGAAGTTCAAACTCGGGGGCACCATAGAAGTCCATTACATGGAAAGAAATCCTGAAATGTTTTCCTCAAAAACCATAATTTCCTCACGACTGAAGAAAGAAAGACATGAACATCTTGGATGACAAGGGGGTGAGTACATTATCTGTAGATTTTACATACATACATTCATACTAAAAGCCAAAAAACTTCAATTTTGTTTAATGGGGATTGTAACCACATACACTCTTAAAAATAAAGGTGCTTCAAAAGGTTCTTCACAGCGATGCCAGAGAAGAACCATTTTTGGTTCCACAAAGAACCATTCAGTCAAAGGTTCTTTAACCATCTCTTTCTTAGCTTTTTAATAATCTGAAGAACCTTCTTTTGCAACAAAGAACCTTTTGTGAAACAGAAAGGTTCTGCAGATGTTAAAGCAACCATTTAGACAAAAAAGGTTTTTCTATGGCATCGTGAAGCACCTTTATTTTTAAGAGTGTACTAAAAATCACTCTGAACTTCCTACAATACCAGCCACTCAGCAACATGCTGAAAACAACTCAGAACACCACCCGAAAACACTTAAAGGGGTCATCGAATGCCCATTTTCCACTAGTTGATATGATTCTTTGGGGTCTTAGTGAAAAGTCTAAAACATACTTTGGTTAAAATTTCTCAATGGTAGTAGTCTTTTTACCTGGACAAAATCAACCCTTTTTAGAGCAAGCTATTCTGTTGCATGTTCCTTTAAATGCTAATGAGCTCTGCTCGCCCCGCACCTCTCTGCAGTGGGATGACGAGCCGTAATGTTAACACGCACATTATTAAGAAAGGCCATTTGCAAAGATGCATAAAAAAACCCTTATACTCACTTCTGCTGTGGGTGAAGCTGCATCACGAATGATTCGCACGAACATAGATGTATGTAGATATACGTAGTTCGGGATCAGTGCTTTCTTTACAAAAACGAAAATAATGTTTATCCTCTGCGTCTTCAGTGGCTCAGATGTCGGGAGTAAATGATGACTGCTATGCTCATTGTTACTTCCAACAATAGAACACCTCATTCGCAGAATCGGAGACTTTTTTGTCTTCCTCTGCACCTGAGTCACACAATGGCGATCAGAGTTGGACTGTTTCAGCTCGGTGAGGGCGGATCTAAGGTAAGGCGCTCATGTCAGTCAACTATCGTGGGAGCGGCCTCTGTCTGTGTGACGTCACACCGACAAGAAGCTGAGAATGACCTGATTTTAAAAAGGGGATATTACTTTTAAAGATTAAAAAAATACCACTGGGTGGATTCTTATCATTGTAGGGTGGTTGTGTACACAAACTGCCAACACACGTTAATGTTCAAACAACATGTAAAAGTGAGTTTTGCATCCGATGACCCCTTTAAAATAATGTACCATCTGCTCTACACCTAAACCTACCCGATAGTATGAACAAAAGTGAATGTGATGTAAAAACGCAATCACAAGCATGCTGTTTTAGCTTGTTTTTAAATCTCAAATCTTTCAGCTCTTTTATCGTAAATCATGTTTTACACAGGATTCGTACCCAAGGATTCTGCATCCTAAGTCCAAGACCAACAGGGACCATTACAGTTTCCATCAAAACCAATGCAATTCTCATTATAACCAGTTAAACCATTACACATTTTGAGATGGTTTCTACTGCAAGGTAAAAACACCCAGAACATCTTAGAAACCACGTATCAACATGCTAAAATGTAAAAAGCAAATTATCCACAGATTTTTTTTTTTAATCACCAATTAACTACAGTTACAGAACAAGGCCAGTCTTTACTTTTAATTTAAATAATCCTTACTCATTAGGGGAAGAAAAAACAAAACATCACGATAACCGTCAAATTTATATAAACAAGTTGACTTGGATTTTCTGCAAAATACCTTGTGTATTCAATGAAAGTAAATAAGTTGGGAGATGGGTTTAGAATTAACATTACATGACTTTTTCGCTCTTTTCACGCATCCTTGCCCCTCTAATCTGTTCATGCATTCACTGCAGTATTGTCCAGGCTATAGGAGAAACTCCAGATAAGACGAGAGAGAGATTAGAAGGATTAGAAGAGAGAGAGAGAGCAGAAAGTGCAATTACGTTGCTCCCTCAGTTGTGTAATAGAACATGGCTTTTCATCTATCAATACACGATCAAGTTAATTGTCGAGTAAAAACGAGTGTGCATTTGCATGTTCACTCCTCTGTCATTATGCACGTGCTAGTGCACATTTTGCTACTATTATTCTATCTATTGTTCTGTTATTCTTTCATTCTATCTGTATGTCTATTGTTCTGTCGTTTCATCATTGTATCTATAAACAAAAATGATATATTGTTCTTTCATTCTATCTATCTATCATTCTATTGTTCTATCATTCTATCGTTCTGTCAATCATTGTATCTATCTATTGTTCTATCAATCGTTCTATCATTCTATCTATTGTTCTATCATTCTATCTACTGTTCTATCTATTGTTCAGTCGTTCTTTCATTCTATCTGTATGTCTATTGTTTTGTCATTTTATCATTGTATCTATCATTTGTCCAACTGTGTGTCCATCTATCATCTGTCTGTCTCTCCGTCTATCTATCTGCCCATCCATCCATCCATCCATTTATTCATCTGTCTGTCCGTCCATCCTCTGTCTATCTGCCTGTCCATCCATCCATTCATCTATTTATTTGTCTATCTGCCTGTCTATCCATCCATCCATCCATCTATTTGTCTATCTGCCTGTCCATCCATCTATTTATTCGTCTGTCTGTCCATTCGTCCATCTATCTGTGCATTCGTCCATCCGTCCATCCATCTATTTATCCGTCTATCTATCTATCTATCTATCTATCTATCTATCTATCTATCTATCTATCTATCTATCTATCTATCTATCTATCATACAGATAGAATGGATGACAGAACAATAGATACAGTAGACAGACAGACAGACAGACAGACAGACAGACAGACAGACAGACAGACAGACAGACAGACAGACAGACAGATAGATAGATAGATAGATAGATAGATAGATAGATAGATAGATAGATAGATAGATAGATAGATAGATAGATAGATAGATAGATAGATAGATAGATAGATAGATAGATAGATAGATTGATTGATTGATTTAAAATACTAAATATATAATTTGGACAAGACTGAATTAGATGACACCTTAGTTACTTAAATAAATAAATAAATAAATAAATAAAACTGAGGATGTGTCAGAAAAACACACAGACGTGTTCAGTTCAGACGGGACTGAAATCACCAAATCTGTGAATCACAGATTTTCCAGACCTCCTCAGGGAAATCTAGTCCTTTAGTCAGTCCATACATGTTTATCTTTGTCAAAGTGTGTGTGGTGCTGTAAGTCCCTCGGGGTCCGTTTTTCCCAGTGTGTCTCCCAAGTGAGCGAAAGCAAGAGACACCCCTCACTAACCGACGCCACCACCTCATTCATCCAGAAACTGCCTGTTTTGGCCTCTCGCTCAAAGAAAGATGCGGTTGAGGGGAAACTGATGTGTCAGACGTAGGTTTTTGGCCTAAAAAGCTGTAAAAATCAGCCTGTCTTCAGCGCTCTGCGGACAGTCCAACATGTTACATTACTCATACTGGCTGACTACTTATAAATGAGCTCCACTTCCTGTCAACTCTGGTTCCTCACCGGCTCCTCGGCTGCTTTGAGGGCATTTAGCTGTCAGAAGCACGATTGTGTCCACATACAGAGAGCGATAAAAGGCCACAGAAGGGCAAACGGAGACAAGACCTGAGAACTGAATGCGGTCGAGAGGAAAAATTAATCTACGGTTACAAGCGGCACTGTGGGGGAGGCCGTTGGAGGACAATAAACTCACAAAAAACACATTCTGCTCAAATGACGCTGAATCTGTGCAGGACTCGTCTACTGTGGAAAGAACAAGCTTAAATAAATCTACACAGTAGAGCAAGGCTAACTTTTGGCTGCAGCACTTACAATTTTGGGATGATGCACTTATATTTGCATGTCAAGCTATCTAATTATATTAATATATTAATACAATTATGCTTGTTATTATAATAATTACACGATATAATTATTAGAGTTAAATTCTATAACAACATACACATAAATATTTAATAATAAATATTTTATTGTAATGTTTAATTACTATATTTAATTACATTTATACTTATATTGAATATTTATGTTGAAAATTAAAATATGTATCATTTAAATTAAATTAATTCTATAAATGCTTAATTGTTTATTAGTTTTATTTACAATTAATTTGTTTTAATAGATATTAATATAATAATGTTTGTGTTACTGCAATAATTACATTATGGAAATATTAGAGTTAAATTCTGCAACAAAATATACACATGAATATTTAATAATAAATATTTTAATTGTAACTTTTAATTACTATATTTAATTACATTTATACTTATATTATAAAAAATAAAAATACAGATTTTTATTGCAATTGAATTACTATATAATATAGAACAATATAACATGCAATATTTAATTATAATTTTATTTTATTTTCATTACAATATAATTATAATACATTTTTTTAAATACCTAATTAATATTATTTATGATCATTTATTGATTTACATATAACTCTTTATAAATGCTAAATTGTTTAATTAGTTTTATTTACAATTAATTAATTGTAATAAATATATTAATATAATATTGTTTGTGTTATGGCAATAATTACATTATATAAATATTAAATTCTAGTTAATGAGTTAAATTCTATAACAAAATATATACACCTAAATATTTAATAATAAATATTTTAATTGCAATGTTTAATTTCTATATTTTTTTTATATTTATAGAAAATTTGTTGATAATTTAAATATTTAAAAAAATTAATTGAATATTTATTTATACAGATTGTAATTACAATTTAATTACTATATAATATAGACCAATATAACATGCACTAGTTAAAATTGTAATTATAATTTCATCATAATAGTTTTTTTAAATATGCAATTAACATATTATGATTATTTATAGATTTATATATAAATATTTAAAAAATGCTAAATTGTGTAGTTTTAATTTACTAGTTTTAATGATACAGATAAATAATCATAATTTTTATGATACAGATACAAATTAAATAGTATTTTATTTTATATATATATATATATATATATATAAATTAAAAAAATAAATAAATATGTATTTATACAGATTGTAATTACAATTTAATTACTACATAATATATGACAATATACCATGCACTATTTAAATTTTTAATTATAATTTCATCATAATAGTTTTTTTTTATATATACATACTACTCCAAAGACAATAGTATTACAATGTTTTAAAAACCATTGTATAATTATTGTACTTTTTTTTGTAATTTGTTGGTTCAAAAGAAAATGTTTCTCAAAACTGATGGTTAACAGGTTTAGTATGATGTAAAATAAATTAATTTGGAAAACTGACTTTCTTTTTATCAATGGCCTTCCTTTTTTTTCTGGCTTGGGTGTCAAAATTGTAGGTCTTTTGAAAGCATTAATATGTTATTGCTTAAACGTTTAGCCTAAATGTTAGACCATAAATGTCTAATATCTTAAAGTATTCACAAGTTGGCTTCTTGATGGCTCTGCTTGCACTGTAACATCTAATCTTAGCATTTACATTTGCAAATTACCTTGAACCGATTCCCGACAGCGACTCCCAAACATGCCCTTCCATGTACACATGAGCCTAAACGTCTATTTTTTGCATCCGTCGCATTTGCATCCCATTTAGAGCTGTAACTCAGTCACGGTTCTAAGATTTAATCATGATTTGAGTGTGTGTGTAAATGCAACACCACGGGGAACATTAATATACGACTGTGCCGATCGCTTTCACCAGCTGTAGTGCGCAAAAAGTGAGCGGTTTTTGGGTCATTGCACATGATAGAATCCGCCTCATTCCCGGCAGAAACGCCATAAATGCTAAACGAGCCACAGAAATCAAAAAACATCTACAGAACACCAATGATCTCACACAGCGGTATCGCCCATCTGCCGCCCTATTATGGCGGAGCATTCTGCTCGAACAAAATACGGGAGTCCTGAAAGTCACTTCCCCCGTTATTTGCTGCGAGGATGGAAAAACATTCAGTGTTGTTCCACTCGGGTTGATAAAACCGCGAACACATGGTGCCCTCTGTTCAACATCACGATCATACAAAGCCGTTTTGAGAGATCCTCAGCCAATATGCTGGAATGGTTGTTCAACGCCACCTGCGAGCTTTGTGGCGTTTGGCCTTCGCGGGACTCCGCGGACCGAGATGAGGGGTGTCCTTTCTGACGGGACTGGCTCGGGCGTTTGGCGGGCATAGATTCAGACGGTCCAGATAATGTCAGCGGTGGTGAATATGGCTTGAACGCTCGTATTCTTGTAGCGAACGGCCATCTGCTCCGGGGGAGATTCATGCTGAAAATGCAAATCAAGCGAGAGCAGGAAGTTTTGTTGTATTCATACACTGTGTCATCATTTTTTACTGAGTTAGAAGTTGCAGGCCAATTCTCTGTAGGAGGCTTTACAAAAAATAGGGTAGGATACAGTATTGGTATCAGACCATTGATATATATGTTGTAAAAATATGAATAGGATTTACTGCATGACACTCAAGTTACTTCAACGCAAACCAGGATTAATTAATTATCCCTAAACACCTTAGTTAGCTGGTAGCTCTCTCAAACCAGTGTGAAGACCCCTGTTGAAGACATTTGTTGCTAGAGCATTTTTGTCCTTATTTACAGTGCCTTGCAAAATTATTCATACCCCTTCATTATTTTCACATTTTGTTTTGTTGCAGCATTATGTTAAACTGCTTTAAATTACTTTTTTCCCACATCAATCTATGTCTCATACACCATAACGACAAAGCACAAAACAGGTTTGTAACAACTTTCCAAATTTATTAGAAATAAAAAACTGAAAAGATCCCGTTGCATACAGTAAGTATTCATACCCTTTTCTGGGACACTCGAAATTTAGCTCAGGAGCATTCATATTGCTTCTAGATGTTACCACACTTCGAGTGGAGTTAAACTGTGGCAAATTCATTTGAATGAGTGTGATTTAGAAAGGCACACACCTCTCAGAAAAGGTCTAACAGCTGAAAATGCATATCAGAGCAAAAACCAAGTCCTGAGGTCAAGATAACTGCCTGTAGAGCTCAGTGACAGACTTGGGTTAAGGCAGTGATCTAGAGAAGAGTTCAGAAAAAATCTGCTGCATTGAAGGTTCACAGAAGCATATAGCCTCCATTATCCATAATGGAAAACGATTGGAACAACTAGGACTCTAGAAAATGTCTGCCAGCCCCCATCCAAGCTGACAGAGCTTGAGAGGTGAAAAGGTGAGGCAAAGAATGGCAGATAATTGCCAAATGCAGATGTGCAAAGCTTGTCACATCATACCCAAAAATACTTGAGGCTGTAAAGGTGCTTCAACTATGTACTTAGTTAAGGGTATGAATACTTCTGCAATGTACTTATTTCAGTGTTTTATGTTTAATAAATTTGTAAAATTTGCAAATCTGGTTTTTGCTTTGTCATTATTATGGTGTATGGAGTGTAAATTGATGTGGGGAAAAACAAATTTAAAGCAGTTTAACATAATGCTGCAACAAAACAAAATGTGAAAAAAAGGGGTATGAATAGGCACTTTAATTTATTGTGAATTTTGTTAAAACTGGTCATAAATTATAAGCAGAAATGTCTTTTTTATATTTTTTGACCAGTAGGTGGTGCTGTGCCAAAACTACTCATGTGCCCTCAGGTCACGCTTGTTATAGCACACACCAAGTTTGGTCAGAGTCTGCTGAAGTGTTGCAGAGATGCAATGTCCATTTTTTGCATAAACTTCAACATCAAATTTGTTAACATGACTTACGAAAATGGTTTGGTATATCAAAAAGCTTTTGATAACTTTTCAAGAAATCAGCAGAAAGTAAAATTTTGCTTTTAGACATTATGGTTCAAAAGTTATTAGTAATGCAAATTTGGCCTGTTGGTGGCACTAAATAGTTTGAGTTAGATAGGCCAAAATTGCCGTGGTAAATGATGAGTCTATCCTACTGTATATCTATGTGCCAAATTTCATAACCTTCGGGCAAGTGGTTCTATAAGATTAATAAGATTCAAATCAATATACTAAAGCCTTTGTATTGTCCCAGAATGTTCTGAAGATGATCTGAGCCAATTTGGGTGAAAATTGGACAAACCGTCCAGTTGGGAAAGACAAGTTGGAAAAAGTAGATTTTTCTGAAAATTCTAAATTGCAAAAAAAAAAAAACTTGACTCATAGAAAGTAAAATTTTGTTGTGCATTTGAATCGTCATGCATATTTATTTGACATGCATTTGACTCGAGAATTTTGCTTCTGAACATTATATTTCAAAAGTTATTAGCAGAAACATGAGTCCAAATTTGGCCTGTTGTTGACTAGACAGTTTGAGTTAGAGACATCAAATTTGCTGTGGTAAATCATGAGACTGTCCTCTGTCTGTGTACCCAATTTCACAACCTTCCCACAAGCAGTTCTATTAGATTCATAATACGCTAAAACTACAAAATTTAAAATTGCTCCTGTTCAAAATGACATAAGAAAATTAAGTATTGTTTGATTTTTTTGTGTCAAAACTTCTCATGTGCTCTCATGTCATGCTTGTTATACTGTAACACATACTACGTTTGGTCAAAATCTGCAAAGATTTAGCCACATGGCACATTTATCCATATAGCCACAACCTTTACTACGGAGCCCCTAAGGGGACGTCAGAGTAAAAAAAATCTAAAGTTTAGTTTCATGTGCTCACTTGAAACTTTCATGTGCTCACGCGAAAACCTTCATGTACAGAATTTTTTTTAAAGTTTAGTTTCATGTGCTCACGTGAAACTTTCACGTGCGCACGCGATAGTTTCACGTGCGCACGCGAAACTATAGAGAAAGTTTCACGTGCGCACGCGATAGTTTCACGTGAGCACGCGAAACTAAACTTTATTTAATTTTTGCTCCACGTCCCCTTAGGGGCTCCGTACTTTACTGTGTAAAACTGGACAAAAGTAGATTTTTTTGGAAAATTATAAATTGCAAAAAATCCTGACCCACAGAAATAAAAATTTTGATATGCATTCAAGTCAAGGAATCAGGCAAACAAATAATTTTAGCTAAAAAATAATTTGCAAATTTGGCCTGTTGGTGGCGCTAGAGATTTCGAGCAAGCAGTTCTATAAGATAATCGGACAAATGTCTAGGACAATTTAAAAAAGTAGATTTTTTGCAAAATTTTAAATTCAAAATTTAAATGCAAAATTTGACAGAGGAAAAAAATAATTTTGCTTACGGTAAATTGATGAGTGCAAATTTGGACCACTGGTGGCGCTAGAGAGTTAGTGTCAGAGACTCCAGATTTGCTGTGGTTAATATTGAGACTGTCCTTTATCTGTGTGCTAAATTTCAAGCACTTCTATAAGATAATTTGACAAATGTCTAGGACAATTTGAAAAAAAAAAATATTTATTTTTTGTTAAATTTTAAATTCCAAAAAAACTTGACCTATAGAAATGTGAATTTTGGTATGCATTTGACTCAGCATGAGCCAAGGAATCAGAGGAAAAAATAATTTTGCTTATGGTTTAATTGATGAGTGCAAATTTGGCTCATTGGTGGCGCTAAACAGTTAGCTTTAGAGACTCCAGATTTGCTGTGGTTAATATTGAGACTGTCCTTTATCTGTGTGCCAAATTTTATAACATTCCAACAAGCACTTCTATAAGGCAATTAGACAAATGTCTAGAAGAATTCGAAAAAGTAGATTTTTTGTTAAATTTCAAATTCCGAAAAAAATTGACCTGTAGAAATGTGAATTTTGTTATGCATTTGACTCAGCATGAGCCAAGGAATCAGAGGGGAAAAAAAAAAAGAATTTTGCTTGCGGTAAATTGATGAGTACAAATTTGGACCACTGGTGGCGCTAGAGAGTTAGCGTTAGAGACTCAAGATTTGCTGTGATTAATATTGAGACTGTCCTCTATCTGTTTGCCAAATTTTATAAAGTCCCCGCAAACACTTCTATAAGATAATTTGACAAATGTCTAGGACAATTTGAAAAAAAAAATATTTTTTTGTTCAATTTTAAATTCCAAAAAAAAACTTGACCTGTAGAAATGTGAATTTTGCTATGCAAGGAATCAGAGTAAAAATTTATTTTGCTTATGGTTTAATTGATGAGTGCAAATTTGGCCCATTGGTGGCGCTAAACAGTTAGTGTAGAGACTCCAGATTTGCTGTGGTTAATATTGAGACTGTCCTCTATCTGTGTGCCAAATTTCATAACGTTCCCACAAGCGGTTCTATGAGCTGCCATTGAATAACCAGCAGTTTTCTCTGGATAATCCTTTCCAGCATCCAAAAGCACTTCACGGTGCATTTTTATCTGACTCTCGACTCAAAATGCACAACCACACACCCAAAAGACCTGAAAACTGATCATCTTTTCAAATGGACAGTTTTATGAATTGCACAAGACACTCAAGTAGCTAGTCCATCTGCAAAAAACCATTCCAATCCCTGAAGACATCAATAAAAGCCTGTCCTTATTTACACAGCCAAGAAGTGAACCTCATCTTCCTCCCGTGGGAAAACCGCTGTACCCTTACCGGACATAATTCCTGCGATCATAATATCCACAACCATTATGAACGACTGGAGTAGAAGGCTTTTCAAACATCGCCGGGCAGCAGTCACTTAACCGTCCGCGAGTTCAGCGGGTCAGTGGTGATATGGCCCCGCTGGGCGGCACTCAGCTCGCTAATGCACGCGTTAAGGGCCGCGGATGGAGTGAGAGTCGTTACGTAAGACCCATAACGGCGCTCTCGAGTGTTCTTGGGAACACACGGACCCATTATCCCCCGTACTTTTATTACGCGTAATTAAAACGTAAGGTCAATAGGGTCGTTTCGTCTTTCCGAGGCCTTCGGCGGTGGACGAAATCTTGTCTTTTGTTGCTCAAACGCCAGGCGGTTCACTTCACCTGCTGCATTCATATTCAACACGTGCAGTGGGCTGAAATACAACCCTACAACGGTGAAAGCTCTGATAACATATTGCGATGTTTAAAACCTCTGGAAGGGTCTTAATGATGCAGGAACTAGAGTTTATGTCTATCTATTAGCTCAAGAGTCAGCAAGTTCCTACTGGAGACGGACTTGGAACGCACCTGCAACCGGGTTGCATAAATAGCCCAAAGGCGCACTCGTTCATCTCACATTGGTTCAGGTGCACTTAGGGCTCTTAAGTGAACTTACTTTTGCTGCATTGCGCATTTCAGGAGCCAATTATTGTCTTGAGATGCGCTCTCTGTGAGACTTGTGTGCTAGTTCCCGTCGTCTGTAAATACGCAGGTTGCGAACTCTAGTTAAAGAGGACGACTGTGGTGGAAAGGAAGAGGTGAAATTGGTTTGTGAGAGTTAGAGTGTCCTTCACATGGCCCGCTAACTTTGAACCCCCTCTGCGCAACAATAACCCGCAGCAACATGCAGACTTTTTTTTTTTTTTTTTTTTTGGTTTAGTGTTCTTTGGAAGAATATGCTTGATTCAGTTCAAGTTCAATTAAAGTACTTTGATATTAACATATTCACATCACAGATTAGTTTTTGAGAATAACATATTCATAATCCATGTATTTAGTTAATTTATTAGTCTTTATTTATTTATTTACTTACTTATTTTAATGTTTCTATATAACATTTTACAATTACAATTTACTATACATTTTAGTAGAACAAATATTCAACAGATTTAAAGAATTGTTATTATTATTTTGACATTTTAATATCATGTTTCTATACACAACAGTTTACATAAATTGTTATACATTTTAGTAGAACAAATACTCAACATATTCAAAGAATTATTATTACTATTATTTTGACACTCTTATTAATATTCTGGGTTAGTCTATACAATGCTTTATACTATAATACTAGTATATTATTGTTGTTGTTGTTGTTGTATGTATAATATTATATATTAACAATATTATACATTTTAGCAGAACAAATATTGAAAATATTCAAAGAATTATATTTTTATTATTATTTATTGTTTCTGTATACAGAAGTTTACATTACCGATTTATCATACATTTTAGTAGAATACATTTTCAAAATATTGAACAAATTATTATTATTGTTATTATTACTTTGATGTTCTTTAAAGGAATATTCTGGGTTAGTCTACACAAAACTTTATACTATAATATTACTATATTACTATTATTATTATTACATTCATTATTTAATGTTTCTATACACAAACGTTTTTACATGACCAATTTATTATACATTTTAGTAGAACAAATGTTCAAAATATTCAAATTATTATTATTATTATTATTATTATTATGTTCTTTAAATGAATATCCTGGGTTTGTTTACACAATACTTAATTAATTAACTTAATTAATACTCAATACTTAGTATACTATAATACATTTATTATTATTATTATTATTATTATTATTATTATTATTATTATTATTATTATTTTGATGTTCTTTAAAGGAATATCCTGGGTTAGTCTACACAAAACTTTATACTATAATATTACTATATTACTATTATTATTATTACATTTATTATTTAATGTTTCTATACACAAAAGCTTTTACATGACCAATTTATTATACATTTTAGTAGAACAAATGTTCAAAATATTCAAATTATTATTATTATTACTATTATTATTATTATTATTATTATTTTGATGTTCTTTAAAGGAATATCCTGGGTTAGTTTACACAATACTTAATTAATTAACTTAATTAATACTCAATACTTAGTAGACTATAATACATTTCTTCTTCTTCTTCTTCTTCTTCTTATTATTATTATTATTATTATTATTATTATTGTTATTATTATTATTATCATTACTGTTGTTGTTGTTGTTGTTGTTGTTGTTTATGATCAAGTTTTATGTTTTTAAACCTAATATTTAAGTTTCAGTTTTCATAAAGATTTATATTTCAGTAATGGTAAGTCATGGTACATGTGAAAATAATAATAATAATAATAATAATAATAATAATAATAATAATAATAATAATAATAATAATAATAATAAATAACTAAACAACAACAACAACAACAACAATAATAATAATAATAATAACACAAAATATTTAAAGTGAGATATCAAAATGTTTTAATGTATTTTATACAATATCAATTGTATCATGTTATGCTACACAGTATATCATGTTACCACATATAAATTTACAAGCCAGTATTTATAAATGTAATGTAATTTAGTATTACATCCTAATTTAGTATTATATTTTATACTATATTATAACTAAATATGAATAACTAATTAATAGTAATTAAATGTATAAATACATTAAACTTCCAAAAGGTAAACATATATATATATAAATAGTAATAATAATCAATCTATATCATTTCATGTAGATGACCAAAATATAATTTGTTTAATTACAAAAAGGACAATCTGTAATAAAAATATGTATAAACCATTTAATCTATTAAATATAATTTAATGCAGTATATACGCTATATATGCAGTATTTTATAATAATATTGTGCAAAAGAAAATACATACGTAATTCTGCAATAAATATGTAATATTTAACATTGTGTTTTATTCTATTAAACATTATTATTATTATTGTTGTTGTTGTTGTTGTTGTTGTTATTACAATGTTACAACATGTTTATAACTAAATATGAATAACTAATTAATAGTAATTCAAATGAAAAAAAAAATGTAAATATCAACAAATTTCAATTTATATCATTTTATATAGATGACTAAAACAAACTATTAAATATAATGTAATATTATATGAGGTAATGTGTAAAAATATTGTACAAAACTAAATGTAATCATGCATTTATTTAAAATGTATTACTATTATTACAATTTTACAAATGTGTTTTTTTATTTAAAATTATATATCAATATGTGTGTCTGAATGTGTCACTATACATAAATATGTAAGTTGATATATAACATTTTTAAATTAAAATTACAATATGAGATTTAACCTGATTTTAGAGTAAAAAAAAAAACCACTCACCAACCTTTTGTCTGAAGTTCTACCCAATTCTACATTTTCTATCCAACATAACACCGTAAACCTTAAAACCACAATAACAAATGATTCAAAAAGCTTTAGAACTCAAATAATGGTGCTTTTATAAAATCATAAGCTTCACATTCCTGCCTTCAAATCCTCCAAAAAAAAGAAAAAAAAAAAAAAACTGGCCCTTATTCACTTCAATTGAAAGAGCCTCAGCAGGCACAGTTAAGAAAGTGTCCGGTCAACCACTTATAACCAAAATCAAATGAACCTACTTTAAATGCAGAAATAGAAGTGCACTTACAATAGAAGTGAACAGGGCCCATTTCTGGAGATGTCAATGTACTGTTTCAAGCTTTTGTGAATGCTCCCAGCATAAATTCTACCTTGGCAGGAGTATAAAGTGACCCACTTGTGGGGGAAATTTGAAATGGGACGAGCTGACAAGATCATTTGTTCCCATTTAATTTAGCTGGGATGCAAATGATGTGTGAGATAAACAGCCTGAGGCAATGTCAATACTATCACCATCAGAGCTCCGCAGACGCAGACCCAGACGATAAACAAGCGGCGGTAGCGAATGTGTCTAGTAAACGCGTGGCTGACGTGTGGATATCAGAGATGCAGTTTATAGTTGGGAGTTTTCTTTCAGCACCATGGACAGCGTCTGCTTTTGCTGACGGATACAAAAATACAGCGGTCCGTTCTTGAGGGACGCTCAGAATAAAATGAATTGATAAATAAGTAAACAGGAGGCTTTCAACAGCGACTCTGGGTTTGAAGCGTAACACAAACATAACTCTGACACATAACTCTGGTTTAGTTCGCTGCCGGCAGTCGGCTTGGAAATGGCTCTCGGTCGTTCGTCTTCATTAACGCTTACAGTGAGCTACACAAATATGCAAACATTCATGCCAAACTGTGCGTTTGGTTAATCATCCTAACTAGATGCTGGAAAGGAACTGGAAAATACTGGCTGAGAATTAGAATGACTTTTTTAATTGTTTATCCATGATATGAAACATAAGAATAACATATTATTATACATTAAATATTTTAATAGTGTGATAAAAAAGCTAAAGTTAATTAATGTTAAAATAGTATTTTGAAATATTATAAATATTTTAATTATCATAATGTAGTACTATATTATAGAAATTAAGTCACTAAAATATGCCTAATTAAATGAATGATTAATTAATAGTAATTAAATGTAAAAAATAATAATACAAAGGTATGCATAATTTAGTACTATATTTTATACTATATAATAGTAATTAAATATGTTAAATATGAATAACTAATTACTAGTAATTAAATATATCATTTGCAAAAGGTAATTATCAACAAAAATAATAATAATAATTCATGTCATTTCATGGTACATGTGCAAATAATAATAATAATAATAATAATAATAATAATAATAATACAAAATAGTGATATAACATATTAAAATATTTGTATGTATCTAAAATATGTATAACTAAATATGAATAAAGTTCCAAATATGAATACAAATTTCAAAAAGTAATTTTTGAAAAAATGCATTACAATAAGTAAAATCCATAATTAAAATATTTATTAACCATTTGAACGATTAAATATAATTTACTATTATATGCAGTATTCTATAATAATATTGTACAAAAGAAAATAAATATGTAATTCTGCAATAACAATTTAATTTAAATTTCTAAAATAAAATAAAATTTCTAAAATTTAACTAAAATATGTATAAGTAAATATGAATAATTAATTAATATGAATTAAATTAATTAATAAATAAAAATTAATAATTAGTAATTTTCCAAAAGGTAATTATCAAAAAAAAAAAAAAAAAAAAAAAAAAAAAATAATAATAATAATAATAATAATAATAATAATAATAATAATAATAATAATAATAATAAATATTCATGTAATTTCATTTCATGGTACATAATAATAAATAAATAAATAAATAAATAAATAATAATAATAATAATAATAATAATAATAATAATACAAAATAGTGATATAACATTTTAAAATATTTTTATGTATTTTATAAAATATTATTTAATTTGATCATGTTATCATACATAATATTATCATGTTATCCTACATAAATTTACATGCCAAAAAACATTCTTTTATAAATGTTTTAATTAAATTATTATTTTAAAATATAAATATTTTTTAATTATCATAATGTAGTACTATATTATAGAAATTAAGTAACTAAAGTATGCACAACTAAATATGAATAATTAATTAATAGTTACTCAATGTAAAAAAACTCATTAAAGTATAATACTATATTTTATACTATATAATAGTAAATACATATCTAAAATATTTATAACTAAATAAAAATAACTAATTAATAGTAATTAAATATAACATTTCCAAAGGTAATTATCAAATATTTGCTACATATATTTACATGCCAAAATACATAAATTAAATTATAAAATATTTAATATTAATATAAAATATTTAAATATATTTAAAATTAATATAATAAATATATTTACAATTAAAATATAATATTACATATGCAATATTACAAATATTTATTTATATATATATGCACACACACAAATATTATTATTATTATTTTTTATTATGATTACAAATTTATTTTAATTACATATACAAACATTTTTAATATTTATTAATCAAACTTTATTTATAATAATATACTACTTTATCAACAATTATTATTAATCAAGAAATATTTATTAATCAAACTGTTTATTTAAAATAATGTACTTTATTATAGCACAGTATTATACATTACAGTATTGATATATGATGTATAAAATATAAAATTATAATCAAACTTTGTAATTAACATTTATTTATTATATTTTAATATTTAATTATAATCAAGTAATTATTTTGTTTAATTACTATATTATACAATACTGGTGTTACATACAATGATATAACTCTACTATTGTATAAAATAGTAATTAAACAATTTTAAATAAACAAAATTTTGAGGGAAGTGAAAGCTATTTTTTATGACATATTTTGTTTACTTAAATTATACAGTTAACAAGAAATTACACTAAAAATATACAACACAGTGCTTATCAGGATCAATACTGTACCACAAAAAGTACCACTTTATGCAAATCAACAGTGTGGAGCCAACCAATGAGAGTGCAGAGTGAAGCTGAAACATTTAAATATTTCAGCCTGTTATGAGAATGAACGTTTCTTTTCGATATTTTGGTTTTCTCCATTGTACTGTGTTGCTTCTATTCTCTCTCTTTTCCATAGGTTGAATGACGCTGGGGTGTTGGCGTGTTATTGGGCGCTCGATTAAGGCGGGGTCTTTTTAAGGAAGCCGTTTGCAAGCAGCCGGGGAGCTCATTGTTGGTGCGAATGTGTTCGAGTTCGGAGCTCCTGGATTTCCTCCTCCTCCGGCCAAACCAATGCTTAGTGCTAACGTCTGTGTGGCTAAATGTTAGCTTTTATTCCTTGTTAGATTTATAGCACACCTTGTGAAACAAAGCGAAGGGGTGTCCTGCCTTTTTCTTTTTTGTAAACCTGTTAGGCTCTGTTTTTGGTTAGGCAGTTAGGTAAGCTGGCTGTACTTTTTCTTTCAATGCTATTAGGTTATTTAGTTTCTCTTTTTTCTTTTCTAGATTCCTTTTGTTTGTTATGTTGGCCTGTGGCCACCCCGAAGAGATGCTCTCTATGTTTCACATTTAATCTTTAATAAACATCACAATTTTTGTATCGAACTGGTGTGCTTGTTTGGTCCCTGACCGGAGTGATTTGGGAATCCAGCACCACAACCGTTCTTTTTATTATGTCTTTAACGTACCCTAGACACGGGGCGTAATAATTGGGGACTCATCCGGCCGTTACCAAACTTTTTGTTTAGGAAATTCGTTCGATGCACTCGGTGAGAATCTTTAGGACTCTGCTGGTGAGTACCATTTATATTTTTGCAATTTTTTGTGACTGGCAGTTTTTTCATGTTCGGTGGGGAAGTGTTAGGCTAATGGAGTTTAGTATTGAGGCGTTTAAACAAGCTCCTTCGTGGGAAGCTTTGGAAGCTGGTCGTAAAGTCGATTTGTTTTTGGTGGCGGATTTTTATAATGTTTCGGTTGTAAAAACAGCCAGGAAGAAGGAAGTGCGAGACGTAATTCAAACTGCGCTCTTACAACAAGGTATTTTACAGCCTAAGTCTAACTTTGAGGTTGATGCGGCAGAAAATTCAGAAGCAGCTATTGATGATGCTTCGGGTACCGATCCTATGCTGCGTTCGTTAAGTGGGGTAAATTTGGAAGATTTAAAATTAGCCATTCAGCTGAAACAATTAGATCTTGAAATTAAACGACAGGAACATACTACCCAACTTTTACGTTTTAGACAATGCGAACTCGAAACGCAGGCTGATCGACATGTACCCATTAGCTCAGCTAGAATACAATCGGCTGTACCTCCGTCCGCTACTATGGATCATTCGCCCCGTTCTTCTGCTCGTTCGTTCCCTATGCCTTCTAGGGATAATGCTGATTTTGATATTAGTCGTCACATCACTCTCGTACCTCCGTTTAGGGACAACGAGGTAGATTCATATTTCGGTGCATTTGAGCGTATAGCTGCGGCTTTACGCTGGCCGAGAGAGACTTGGTCTCTCTTCATTCAGTGCAAGCTATCAGGAAAAGCCCAAGAGGTTTGTTCCGCCTTGACTGTTGACGACAGTTTGGATTATGATAAATTGAAAAGTGCCGTGTTGAAGGCCTATGAATTAGTCCCCGAGGCGTATAGGCAAAAGTTTCGTTCACATGTTAAAATTGCCAGTAAAACTTATGTAGAATATGCTCGGGAGAAGAGCATGCTTTTTGATAAATGGTGCCATTCCAGCAGTGTCGCCGATTTTGAGCAACTTCGTGAATTAATTCTGATTGAGGATTTTAAAAATTCGTTACCAGAAAAAATTGTTGTGTATCTGAATGAGAAAAAGATTTCGACTCTAGCTGAGGCTGCCGTTTGTGCAGATGAGTTCACTTTGACTCACAAAAACGCATTTGTACGTCGTGAGTCGCAATATTCTGTTCCTTTTGAACGAAATCTTAAAACGTCGAAATCCTCTAAACAAACAAAACCTGATGAAGTTCGAGCTTGCTTTTATTGTCACGAAACTAGCCACTTGATTGCGACATGTCCCTCGTTGAGGAAAAAGAATCAGGGGAAACCCACTAAAAGTGTTAGTTTCATTCACAAGGTTAGTGGTAATTCTGATTCGAAAATTGATGCCGGGTACGGTCCATTTATTTGTCGAGGGACGATTTCTCTTAGTGGGTTGGCACAAGATGCTGTTTCTGTGACCATGCTCCGTGACACTGGGGCTTCACAGTCCTGTGTATTGGCTAATGTGTTGCCATTTTCTGAGGAAAGTTATTGTGGATCTGACGTTCTGATTCAAGGCATTGAATTGGGTGTGTTGAAAGTGCCCTTACATAAAGTGCACATTCGGTCTAGGTTTGTAACGGGATTTGTGAAACTGGCTGTACGCCATGAACTACCTGTTAAAGGTTAAAGGTTAAAGGACCGACGAAGAAAGACTCGTCTGTGCCATGTAAATATGTTGAAGCTGTATGTGAGCCGAGAGGAGGTTCCGGAGTCAAAAAGCTCCGTGATTGCCCCGGTAGCTTCGGTTGTTGTTACCTCTGGCAATGGTCCAGATGAAGACGGGCTAAACTTGCATAGTCCACTAGCTTCGAGTAGCAGATTGAATAATTCCAAAATCTTAGAGAACTTGAACCCACATTTGTTGCATTTATCTGATGATCAGCGAACTGATATGGTGGAGTTAATTAATTCATTCTTGTGTTTGTTCTCAGATGTCCCGTCCCGAACACATGTGTTGAAACATGACATCGACGTATGTGACCATCCGCCCATTAAGCAAAGTGCGTACCGAGTAAACCCTTCCAAAAGGAAAACTATGGAAGAGGAGGTTAGGTACCTGGTGGAGAATGGTCTTGCAGTCCCGAGCTCTAGCGCATGGAGTTCTCCATGCTTATTGGTCCCGAAGTCTGATGGCACGCAACGTTTCTGTACGGATTATAGGAAAATAAATGCCGTGACGAAACCAGATTCGTTTCCCCTTCCGCTTATGGAGGATTGTGTTGATAAGGTAGGCTCTGCACGCTTCGTCACAAAACTCGATCTTTTGAAGGGGTATTGGCAAGTCCCCTTGACGGAGCGTGCAGCCGAGATATCTGCTTTCGTTACTTCCGATGATTTCCTTAATTATACGGTTATGGCGTTCGGCTTGCGGAACGCGCCCGCCACATTTCAGCGCTTAATGCATAAAGTTCTAGGTGGTGTATCAAAGTGTAAAGCTTATCTTGATGATATCGTTGTTTATTCGGACACATGGGACGAGCATCTGCAAACTCTGAAAACAGTTTTCGAGCGCTTGCAGGGTGCTTCACTTACACTCAATCTGATGAAATGTGAGTTCGGTAAAGCGATGGTCACCTATTTAGGAAAGCTGGTAGGGCAAGGACAGATTCGTCCTGTTGCCTTAAAGGTACAAGCCATCCTCGATTTTGCAGTTCCCCGTACGAAACGTGACCTTAGGAGATTTCTTGGAATGTCCGGGTATTACCGGGGTTTCTGCAGAAATTTCTCGGATGTTGTTCTGCCGTTAACAAATATGCTCCATGCTTCGCAAGATTTCAAGTGGACTGATGAATGCCAATCTGCGTTTGATGCCATTAAAACTCTCCTTTGTAGTGCTCCAGTTGTCGCTGCTCCAAAATATTCACATCCTTTTAAACTCGAATGTTGATGCCAGCGCTACAGGCGCAGGTGCTATCCTTCTGCAGGATGATGAAGATGGGATTGAGCATCCTATTGGGTATTTTTCGAAAAAAAATTCCTAAAACACCAGTTAAATTATAGTACAATTGAGAAGGAAACACTAGCATTGTTGATGGCCCTACAGTATTTCGAGGTCTATATCGGTTCTAGTTCTCTTCCTGTAGTCGTTTCTACGGATCATAACCCGCTAGTTTTCTTGTCCCGAATGAAGAACTCGAATCAACGAATCATGCACTGGTCATTGTTTGTTCAGGATTTTAATCTCGAAATTCGCTATAAAAAAGGCACAGATAATGTACTGGCGGATGCACTATCTCGGTCATTTGATCTTGAATGATCTACCTGTGGTAGATTCTTTGTGTGTGGGAGTGTTATGAGAATGAACGTTTCTTTTCGATATATTGGTTTTCTGCATTGTACTGTGTTGCTTCTATTCTCTCTCTTTTCCATAGGTTGAATGACGCTGGGGTTTTGGCGTGTTATTGGGCGCTCGATTAAGGCGGGGTCTTTTTAAGGAAGCCGTTTGCAAGCAGCCGGGGAGCTCATTGTTGGTGCGAACGTGTTCGAGTTCGGAGCTCCTGGATTTCCTCCTCCTCCGGCCAAACCAATGCTTAGTGCTAACGTCTGTGTGGCTAAATGTTAGCTTTTATTCCTT
>NC_133367.1:23283595-23316095 GCF_049309525.1 Garra rufa | reverse complement strand
TTGTGTTGGTGGCACGGCGCTTCAGCGGCGGTGGTCTTCCGTGTCGAGTGGAAGCACACAGCTGGTTTGCACCACCCACCTTCTGTGTTGTTGCGGCCATTTCCCCTGTGCGCTTCAGCACTAAAAGAGCAAATTCCTAAGAGAGTGAATTTCAAAGAGACTCTGCGGGTGAACGTCTTTATAAAGACGAGGCTTCTACATCATGCCTTTTTCCCCGTGTGTTTCTGGATGCGGCCGTTTCCTGGAGCCGGGTGATGGCGACGAGCTCTCACGAGCTGCGCTTCCCGGAGAGTGGAGACTCCACCCCCAGTCGGTTCAGCTAATTTGGAGACGCTTCGGCGAGGCTCAAGTAGATCTGTTCGCCTTCCCGGAGACAGCCCACTGCCAGCTCTTCTTCTCCCTGACCGAGGGAACACTCGGCACGGATGCACTGGCATGCAGCTGGCCGCGGGGCCTCCGCAAATATGCATTTTCCCCAGTGAGCCTTCTCGCACAGACATTGTGCAAGATCAGGGAGGACGAGGAACAGGTCCTTCTGGTAGCCCCTTACTGGCCCACGCGGACCTGGCTCCCCGAACTTATGCTCCTCGCGACAGCCCCTCCCTGGCAAATTCCTCTGAGGAAGGATCTTCTGACTCAGAGACGGGGCACCCTATGGCACCCGCGTCCAGACCTCTGGAAATTACATGTCTGGTCCCTGGACGGGACACGGAGGTTCTAAGTGACCTACCCCAAGGGGTAGTTGACACTATCACTTCGGCGCGAGCGCAGTCTACTGCCGAAGATGCCCAATCAGAGCTGTGCTTTCCTTTTTGCAGCAAGAGTTGGAGCGTAGGCTGTCCCCCTCAACCCTGAAAGTCTATGTGGCTGCTATCTCTGCTAACCACAACCTCATAGAAGGAAGGTCGGTAGGGAAGCACGACCTGGTCACCAGGTTTCTTAGGGGCACCAGAAGGTTAAATCCTACTAGGCCCCCCTCCGTGCCCTCTTGGGACCTGACGCTAGTGCTCACAGCACTGCAGCAGGCTCCCTTTGAGCCTTTGCAGTTAGTAGAGCTGAAGTTTCTTTCAATGAAAACTCTGCTCCTGCTTGCACTGGCTTCCTTCAAGAGGGTAGGAGACCTGCACGCATTTTCGGTCGACGATTCATGCCTAGAGTTTGGCCCGGTGGATTCCCAGGTAACACTGAGGCCCCAGCCTGGTTATGTGCCCAAGGTTCCCACTACTCCCTTCAGGGACCAAGTGGTGAGCCCTAACACATTCACGAGGTTCTATAGCCTTCGTGTAGACACAGTCTCCTCCTGTGTTCTTACCTCAAATGGGTAGAGGCACAGAGAGGCCTCAGGTCGGCTTGCTATATTGCTATATTGCTCCAGAGTAACCTGAGAGTAGCTCTGTCGAGTTCCTCCGGTGAGCTTGGCAGCCGACGTAGCGGAACGTCAGGCCCTCACTCGATGAATCCTTCAGAACCGGTAGAGGGCTAGGCTCTACGTAGAGACTTAACTGCATCTCTTATGATTTCCACACTACGCCCTAGAGGCTGTGTGTTTCCCCGGTAGATCTTCTACCAGTATATGAGGGTTCAATCACCTCCAATCTTCCATATAAACCTGAATTGAGTTATATGTGTATTGCTCCGAACCTCCTATTGGAAGGACATGAGCTCCGCATATTCCCAGTGCTCCAGCTTCACTGAAATGGGTGGTGCTATGTTATACAGTGACTGGCTCTCCTTGATGCGAGCCCCTGGCCAAGCCAGTAATGGGACCCAGGAGGCCCGCTCAGGACACTGGAGGGGGCAGCAGCCACGGCGCTTTGTTAGGGATCCCAATTCGTCGGTCTCGACGAGACGTCGAAGAGACCGACTGATAGGGAACGTCTCGGTTACGTATTGTAACCCTCGTTCCCTGAAGGAGGGAATGGAGATGTCTCGTCCCGTCACCGCGGCTCCTGTACCACCGCTGTACGGCCGGGCCCGTCCCGGCTCCTCAGCGAAACCTTGTCTAATGCATGCACCTGCTGCGCATTATATGCTCACGCTGTGATCAGCTGCAGCTGGCTGCAATCATGCATGCCAATGTTCATTGGCTCGTTTGTATACACACAAAGTAGATTGGTCTCTCTAGGCGAGATCCCAATTCGTCGGTCTCGACGAGACGTCTCCATTCCCTCCCCCCAGGGAACGAGGGTTACAATACGTAACCGAGACGTTTTACTTTATTTAGTTTTATTTTTTTTTAGTGGGTCATGCACTCACATAGCATTAAATTGCTATAAATACTTAAATAAAAAATCCATATGAAGATTTAAAATACAAATGATATTAAAATAAGATCAAATCAAAAAATTAAATAGTATACAAGTTCATGATAAATTGCTAAAATAACCTAAATAAATTAGAAATAAATAAACAATATATTAATGAAAACCATATATTAAATAAAGCAGTATGGCATTGAATCACACATTAAAAAAACAAAAGAAAAGAAAATTAAAATAATTGAAAATAGACACAATTTCAAGAACCAGCTGCCAGATGCGATGCGTAGCAAATGAGTTGCAGTGCCAGGACGATTTTTTACATAAGTATCCCACATAAAGCCTTACGATGCTATTTTATCTTTATATAAGCCACTTAAATACAGTTTCTGTGAAAGTACCCTGCATATTGCTATAACAGGAGAGGCCTTAATACATATTTCTAAAAGCCCTGAGATCAAAGCACACTGACTTTCTATTCTGATATTGAATTGCAGGAGTTGAGCAGGTCAAACATGTCCAGTAAGCTTGTTAGAGGATCAGCAAAGGTAATATAAGTGTATCATGGGGCGTAGAGTGAGATTTTGTGTTCAGTTTCCCTCAGTGTACAGCGGCCTTGTTACGCAATGCTATTGCTATCGCTAAAGGTGACAAGGCCTGTCTGATACCGCGCTGTAAAGGTAAAAACAATATGGTATTTGTCACAACAATACTGTCAAAGAGTTTGGATCCAGCACACAAACGTCATCAGCTTGTACCGTTGGACCGATTTTGACACGAATGAAACAAATTCTCAGGTCATCCACCTGTTCCTTTTAGTGTAATAACAGTTCAGGGAAAAGCGACATGCGCTAATGTGCAGAAAATACAGTAATACATCACTGTCATCATTTTGCACGTCACTGAGGAGAAGCTGAACGGCACGGGGAAGGTAATTATTGAGCGTAATGGTTTTTCAAGGCACCCGAATCAAACTCAAAACAGTCTTGTCACCAAAACACGTCAGCAAGAATTCTTCCTAGACATAAGTAGAAAACTCAATGAACATGGAGGGATTCAATATTTAAAAAGTTAACACTAAAGTTTACACTAAAGTTCACACACAAAGTCAAATGTTTTTTTTATAAATAATCTGCACTAGCACTCTATAATTGCAGCACTATATTATTTATAATATTTTACTAATTGTATGATTGTATTTATATTAAGGTAAAATTAAATTATAAAATTATACATTTATATAAAAAAAATATAATTAAATACAAAATAAAATAAAATAAAATAAAATAAATGTAATAATGCATACGGCATTAAATTGCCTAAAATAGATACATACATTCATTTCTCTACATTAGAAAAATTATCTATGTATTTGTACAGTTTATATTTTTTAAAGTAAAAATATACAATATTTTTCCACATAAAATAACAAAAATAATTTCACACAAATACTATGCAAGTGCATGCATGACCCATTAAAATAAAATAAAATAAAATAAAATAAAATAAAATAAAATAAAATAAATATATACCTTAATGTATTTCTCTACATTAAAACTAAACTAAATTAAACTAAACTAAAATAAAAAAATAAAAAAAATGTCCATGGCATTAAATTGCCTAAAAAAGATACATAAATTTATTTCTCTACATTAGAAAAATTATCTATGTATTTACACAGTTTAGATTTTTTAAATTAAAAATATACAATATTTTTCCACATAATAATAATAATTTCATACAAATACTATGTAAGTGCATGCATGACCCATTAAAATAAAATAAAAAATGTAATTTAATTGCAATTTAATTAAAGTAAAATTAAATTAAATTAAAAAATAAAACAAAATTATAAATAAATTAAAATAAAATAAAATAAATGTCCATGCCAGTAAATTGCTCAAAATAGATAAATTCATTTATTTCTTTACATGAAAAAAATGTATTCTTTATATGAAAAAAATATATTTAATAACCAAATAAGATAATTAAATACAACAGTATATAAGTGCATTACCCATTAAAATAAAACACAAAATAGGTTAAAACATAATAAATAAAATAAAAAAGCCATTACATAAATAAAATAAAATAACACATATGACATATTGAAATAAAGGTAGAAATAAAATAAAATAATAAAATAGTAAAATAGTAAAAGTACATGACATAAATTACTATTTTAATATTTAAAAAATAACAATTTCATTAAATAGTATAAAAATCAATGACAATAAATAAATAGCAGTATATGCATGCATATGATCCATTAAAATAAAGGTGATGCAGTAAAATAAAATAAAGTAAAATAAAGATTGAATTACCATTTTTAATATTAAAATAACATTAAAAATAACAAAAATTTATTAAATAGTATAAAAATAAATGACAATAAATTGTTTGCATAAATACAGTAAAGATAAAATAACAGAATATAAAAGTAGTATAAAAGTGCACAAAAATACATTTCTATAAATAAATAAATACCAGTATATACATGCATATGATGCATTAAAATAAAATAAAATGTAAAAAAATAAATAGTATACAAATATAATACAATATAATATATAAATATAAAATAGCATAAAAGTGCATATAATTAAATTCCTGCAAGTAAGAAAGTGAGTGAGTTAGTAAATAAATAAATGGATAGATAAATAAATAATATGCATCATATACAGTATATACAAGCATATGACGCATAAAATAAAGGTCAAATAAAATACAATTATAAAATTAAATAGTATGCATGACATTAAATTACTATTTTTAATATTTATAAAAAAATAAAAATCAATTACATTAAATTGTTGTACATACAGTAAAGGTAAAATAATATAACATAAAATAGTATAAAAGTGCACAATTAAATTACTTTAATAGAATAAACATATGTATATGCATATTAGTATAATTAAATAGTAAAATATTATAATCATGTCTCATTAGATTGCAATAAATAAATAAACAAATAACAGTGTATGACATAAATACATGAGAATATTGACTTTGGAACACTGCTTTAGCATATTTAGATCATGGTTAAACTAGACAGCAGCTAGTTAGTGAATAATAAAGATGTTGTATTACTGAACTGCAGTGACAAAACTGAATTCACTCCTAAACTGACCACTTTTTCCTAAAATTTTTTTTTTTGTCTTTTTTTGCTTTTTGAGTTTGAGATATTCACCTGTTCAAAGTATTGTTTTGTCATTTGGCAGGAGCGAGCGCTGCAGACGTGGTTGGGGATCTATAACGGAGTCTATTAAGTGTTTATAGGATTTATAGCCCCATGGTTTATAGTCAATAGAGCTGTGTCTTTATTAGTCGGGCTGAGTTGTTGTTTTGGCCTCTGCTACGTGAAAGACTTACGACAAGAAACCACCGAAGCACATTCAGAGAGCTGAGCGTTGGACTGTCAGGGCATTTTAACCTGCTGGATACAGACTCATTCACACCTACTCGCATAAAAAAAAACATTTGAAGTTATTAAATGCATGCTGGCGGTTTTTCGCTCTAATTTCCATAATGCGAAACTTGCTTCTTGCAGAATATTGAATGTGTAATTCGTCAATAAATTAAGTCGAAATAAAGGCTGAAATCTGCCCCATGTGATCTGCTACATTGTGCTGATGTGGAGTCAATAAATCGATGGTAATTTAGTGATTCTTGTAATTTAACCAGCCACCAGCTCTCCCTGAAGATTCTTGAATCTCATATTCAGAGCACCTTCATATGAACATCCTCAAGATACAGATTTATTTAGAGTAATATTATACATGAACTAAAACCTCACTTGAGAACATCACTCTGACTGTTACAACAAATAAGTCTTCAACGGTTTAATGCTAAAATCCATTCTTATTTAGTAGTATTCGTAGTATGCCATTCATAAGGTGACTTAAATGGATAGTTCACCAAAAAAATTAAAAGTCTGTCATTAATTATTCTCCCTCATGAAACATTTCGACTTTATTGTCATAATTTTGACTTTATTCTCGAAACATTTTGACTGTATTCTTGAAACATTACGACTTTATTCTCTAATTTTCTTTATTCTCTAAACATTTCAACTTCATTCTCGAAACATTTCGACTTTATTCTCGAAACATTTCGACTTTATTCTTGAAACATTCCGACTTTATTCTCGAAACATTCCAAATTTATTCCTGAAACACTCCAAATTAATTCTCGAAACTTTATTTTTGAAACATTCCGACTTTGTCTAAACATTTCGACTTTATTCTTAAAACATTACGACTTTATTCCCTAAACATTATGACTTTATTCTCGAAACATTCTGAATTTATTCTCTAATTTTCTTTATTCTCGAAACATTTTGACTTTATTTTTGAAACATTCCGACTTTATTCTCGAAACATTTCAACTTTATTTTTGAAACATTCCGACTTTATTGTCTAAACATTTTGACTTTATTCCCTAAACATTCTGACTTTATTCTCAAAACATTCCGACTTTATTCTCAAAACATTCTGACTTTATTCTCGAAACATTTCAACTTCATTCTCAAAACATTCAGACTTTATTCTCAAAATATTCTGACTTGATTCTCGAAACATTTTTATTTTATTCTTGAAACATTCTGAATATATTGTCTAAACATTCCGACTTTATTCTCAAAACATTCAGACTTTATTCCTGAAACACTCTAACTTTATTTTTGAAACATTTCAACTTTATTTTTTAAACATTCCGACTTTATTGTCTAAACATTCCGACTTCATTCTCTAAACATTCCGACTTTATTCTCGAAACATTCCGACTTTATTCTCGAAACATTCCGACTTTATACCCTAAACATTCCAACTTTATTCTCGAAACATTCCAACATTATTCTCGAAACATTCCGACTTTATTCTCAAAATATTCCGACTTTATTCTCGAAACATTGACTTTATTCTTGAAACATTCTGAATGTATTGTCTAAACATTCCGACTTTATTCTCGAAACATTCCGTCTTAAATAATTTCAACTTTTTAAAATAATTTTGACTTTATTCTCAAAATTTTGACTTTATTCTCAGAATTTAAATTTTATTCTCAGAATTTAAATTTTATTCTCATAATTTCGACTTTGTTCTTAAAACATTTCAACTTTATTCTTAAAATACTTCGACTTCATGCTAATAATTTCAACTATATTTTTGTCATTTTGACTTTATTCTTGAAACATTCCGAATTTATTGTCTAAACATTCCAACTTTATTCTCGAAACATTCCGTCTTAAATAATTTCAACTTTTTAAAATAATTTTGACTTTATTCTCAGAATTTAAATTTTATTCTCATGATTTCGACTTTATTCTTAAAATATATTGACTTTATTGTCAAAATATTATGACTTTAATCTTGTAATTTTAGATTTTGTATTTTTACTTTATCGTGGAACTAAAACGCTGTCGTAGTACAATGTATTACTATGTACTATATTTTGATCTGCAGGTCTCAAATCTCATTTTCAACTTGCATAAATGCAAAAACAGATACTGTGTGCGCACAAGAAATGCAAACACTGAAAAAGTTGTGTGAGCAATAGCGGAAAAAAATTTTAAATAAAAAAAATTGGTGGAAACTGTTAATAATCTTCACCAGACAGAACAATATATTGTTGCACTTAAACTCAATCAGTGCAATCAAACCTGGTGAGCACATTTTAAACTGAATGTGAATGTAAACATTACATTTCAAGGAAGATTTTCATTGAAAAAAAACCCCCAAAAACATAAGTTTCAATTGTTTCCTTATACAAAGCTATCATATGCTTTCAGAAGACTATTGCGAATATTGCGCAAAACTCATAGAGACCACAAAAGAGAAGCGTGAACATTGTTCAAAAGTTCTCCATTTTTGTTCCACAGACAAATACAACAACATACAAGTTTGGAATGACATGAGGTAACTCATTCAGATAACAGAAACTGAATTTTCACCTGAACCAATTCTTTGATGTTAATGATGACATCTGAAGGAAACAAAATCAAGCACATAACAAAACCGGTGTGTGTCTGTGCGCATTAACACTTGCTTATGATTGTGTTTGTGCGCATTTGTGTCTTTGCAGAAGTAGCGAGAGTACTGATCTGAATTTAAAAGACCCCCTGTTGTTCTTCTCCGAGTTAAAAGCGTCACATCACAGCGCTTTCGCCTTTGAGAAACAACCAGCCTATAGGTGCTTCATACGGGAACGGACCACGCTGTCTCTCCTCCTAACATCTGCTTTCATTTCATCACTCGATATTTATGGCATACTTGACAGCCAAGAGAAAGTAAGGAATGTTATCAAGGGTAAGCAAAAGCGTCGGAGTTGCGCGCGAGTGTGGGAGTCAAGTGTAAATGTAGGTATGGTAGTAGGACTGTGTCCTTTGTTTTTTGCAGCTCTTGTAGTCTCCGGCCTGCTTTGCTTTCTATACATTTTATCCCACAGAAGCATTACGTCCAAAGGTCACAAACAAAGGGAAAAATGCTTTCAGGGGAATGCGACAACAACAAATGCACTCTGATAAGCACTGGTCTACATCCCTGTCATCAACAACAAGCTTAAATTGCCTCACTGAAAACAACAAATTCAAGTACAATATGTCAGGTCGAACAGTGCAAACACACTTTGTGACTCCTAAGTCACCTGGTGCCCAAAGTGGGGCTCAAACCTTCAGAGTAACAATTGATTTATCAGACAAAAAGTGATTTCAGCACATAAGAGATCAGAAAACCACTTTGTCAGAGCTCTTCTTATGACAGATAAGACAAAAGTATACTGAAGTGCTTTTATATCGGGATATATTTCACAAAAACTGTCATGTTGTCTATTATGTTTTTTTACGTTTACAACCCTTTTACCAAAGTTTTTATAGGCTTATTCCAATGTATTTAAAAAAAAATTCAACCCTGTTCCTGGCAAAGTTTCATACATATCTGAATACAGTTAAAAACTCGTGATTTTGACATGATTTAATAACTGTTGTGAAAATGAAATGTCAAAATATGGGTGAAATAATGTTCTATTGTAATTTTTTTCAACCCCATTACCAAAGTTTCAGACATGTCTAAATACAGTTTAAAACATATTTGTGGTTTGGGCATTTTCTAGCATGACACATTAAATAACTATAAAATGTATATGGAGATTTGCATTTTCAATCCTTTTATCAAAGTGTTTATGGGCTTATTCCAACGTATTAAAAAAAAATGAAAATCAACAAAATTTTCAACCCTGTTCCAGACAATGTTTCAGAACATATCTAAATACAGTTTAAAACATATTTGTGATTTTGACATGATTTTCAAATACCTTTTGTGAAAATAAAATTTAAAAATATTGGTGAAATAATGTTCTATTGTCATTTTTTCAACTCCATTAGCAAAGTTTCAGACATGTCTAAATACAGTTTAAAACATATTCATGATTTTGACATTTTCTAGCATGACACATTAAATAACTATACAATTTATATGGAGATTTGCATTTTTTCAACCCTTTTACCAAAGTTTTATAGGCTTATTCCAATGTATTAAAAAAAATCAACAAAATGTTCAACCCCATTACCAAAGTTTCAGACATGTCTAAATACAGTTTAAAACATATTAGTGATTTTGACATGACTTTTAAATAACTTTTGTGAAAGTAAATAATCAAAATATTGGTGAAATTATGTTTTATCATCATTTTTTTTCAACCCCATTACCAAAGTTTCAGACATGTCTAAATACAGTTTAAAACATATTCGTGATTTTCACATTTTCTAGAATGACACATTAAATAACTGTCAATTTTATATGAAGATTTGCATTTTTTTCAACCCTTTTACCAAAGTTTTTATTGGCTTATTCCAATGTATTAAAAAAATCAACAAAATTTTCAACCCTGTTCCAGACAGAGTTGCATACATATCTAAATACAGTTTAAAACATATTAGTAATTTTAATATGACTTTTAAATAACTTTTGTGAAAATACAATATTAAAATATTGGTGAAATTATGTTCTACTGTCATTTTATTCAACCCCATTACCAAAGTTTCAGACATGTCTAAATACAATTTAAAACATATTCATGATTTTGACATTTTCTAGCATGACACGTTAAAAAAAACTGTAAAATTGCATTTTTTTCAACCCTTTTAACAAAGTTTTATGGGCTTATTTTAATGCATTTAAAAAAAAAATCAACTAAATTTTCAACCCTGTTCCAGACAAAGTTTCATACATATCTAAATACAGTTTAAAAAATATTTGTGATTTTGACATAATTTTTAAATAACTTTTGTAAAAAAAAAAAAAAAAAAAAAATGTCAAAATATGGGTGAAATAATTGTCATTTTTTTCAGCCCCATTATCAAGGTTTCAGACATGTCTAAATACATTTAAAAACATTCGTGATTTTGACATTTTCTAGCATGACATGTTAAATAACTATAAAATTTATATGAACATTTGCATTTTTTCAACCATTTTACCGAAGTTTTTATGGGTTTATTCCAACGTATTAAAAAAAAAAAATTTCAACCCTGTTCCAGACAAAGTTTCATACATATCTAAATACAGTTTAAACATATTACTGATTTTGACATGACTTTTAAATAACTTTTGTGAAAATAAAATATCAAAATATTGGTGAAATTATGTTCTCTCGTCATTTTTTTAACCTTATTACCAAAGTTTCAGACATGTCTAAATAGTTTAAAACATATTTGTGATTTTGACATGACTTTTTAATAACTTTTGTGAAAATAAAATGTCAAAATATGGGTGAAATAATGTTCTATCGTCATTTTTTTCAACCCCATTACCATTAAGTTTCAGACATGTCTAAATACAGTTTAAAACATATTTGTGATTTTGACATTTTCTAGCATGACTGTAAACTGTAAAATTGATATGGAGATTTGCATTTTTTCAACCCTGCTACCAACGTTTTTATGGGCTTATTCCAATGTATTTTTTTTTTTTTTAAACAAAACCAAAAAAACAAAATTAACAACATTTTCAATCCTGTTCCAGACAAATTTCATACATATCTAAATAACTTTTATGAAAATAAAATGCCAAAATATGGGTGAAATAAAGTTCCTTCATCATTCAGAGTAACATATATTTATGTAAAGATTAATCAACTTACTTCTTCTGACCTGTATTTAATAAAATATATAAAATAATAAGTGACTATATATTTTTTTAAATGATTAAAAACTTCTTGCTGACAAATGGGTAAAACCTAGTGGTTTTGAAGGATAGTGACACAGATTGGAAAAGAATCAAAATTACAACTAATTAGTATTTTAGGACTGCACTTTGATCATCAAATAGAGTTTTTTTTTTTAATGACATCCATTGATTCTTGCTCTAAATAAGTATGACGGCATTTTGGTATATGAAGCTTTGTTACATTGAGTGGCCTTTTAGTGTGTGTCTTCTGTAAATAATGGTAAAAAAAAAAAATATGATATATAGTATTTGGCAGATGTCGGACAGCCAACAGCCTTGTTTTTCTTTCTTTAAAGAAATATCACATATGGATCCAAATATAGACTCTGGATTTCAAGATTGAGACTAATTAGCCGTGGATTTCTCAGACAGCTGTTTGATGTGGCATTGAATTTCTAAATATGGCAGCTTTAAAGTATCCAGAAATATGACGGACGTAAATTAGGCGCCAGAAATACGACCATAAATATCAATTAGGCAATAGCCGTGAAAACTTAGTGAAGTACATAATCCTCTGATGCATGAAGACGCCCATGAGCGGCGAGTTAAAACTCCTCCTTACTGAAGTCTGTCTCCATAAATCTCAAGGATCAAAGACACTCTCAGTGATAGAGGGAGAAATTTTTATTCTCGCTAATGGGTTAGAAACACAACTGCAACCATCTCCAAGACTACAATCGTCCATTAGCAATGAAAAAGGAGGTTTTCATATGCAAGTCACGTGCCAAGTAATGATTTCCTTCACAAACAGAAACATCTGAGCATTTGCAGTGATGAATTGGCACTTTCCACAAAAAAGAACAAAAAAATCTAATTTTTTTCTGTAAACAAAATGTCAATGAAAAGAGGTGCTTAGCTATTACTTGAGAGGCCAAACTAAATCTATTTTATTTAGTGTTATTTAATATTATTAAAAATATTACTTTATATTACTTTATATATTTTGCATGGATATTTGCATTTTTTCAACCTTGTTACCAAAATTTCAGACATGTTTGATACACTTTAAAATGTATTTGCGATTTCGCAATTTTCTAGCATAACACATTAAATAAGTATAACATTTATATGGAGATTTGCATTTTTTCAACCCTGATACCAAAGTTTTAAATATGTCTAAACAGTTTAAAACATGATTTTGCAAATTTCTAGCATGACACATTAAATAAGTATAACATTTAAATGGAGATTTGCATTTTTTCAACCCTGTTACCAAAGTTTCAGACATGTATAAATACAGTTTAAAATGAATTTGTGATTTTGCTATTTTCTAGCATGACACATTAAATTTAGATGGAGATTTGCATTTTTCAACCCTGTTATCAAATTGTCATAAATGCCTACAAACAGTTTAAAACATATTTGTGATTTTGCAATTTTCTAGCATGACACACTAAATAATTATAAAAATGTATATGGAGATTTGCATTTTTTTCAACCCTGTTACCTAAGTTTCAGACACGTCTTAATACAGTTTAAAGCATATTTGTAATTTAGCAATTTTCTAGTATGACATACTAGGGCTGTCCCCGACTATGAATTTTCATAGTCGAATCTGAATTTTCGAATCTTTCTATAGTCGACCGATGGTGGAATCATCTAGGCTTATGTGCGTGTGTGAATGGGTTGGGAGGGGCACGACACTATAGTCAGCAGGAGGGTAAAACTATTTTTATTTTATTTTATAAGCGACCAAAACTGCCTGCCAACTGACAGACAAACTTATTTAGGTTTAAATAAAACACAGAACGCGTCTTTTAGTTCTAAAAACGCGAGGCGCACAGCACTGCCTTTTTTGGTGACTTTTAATGAAAGAGCAGTGTGCTGCGTTTTTTTTTATGTTGCTAAGCAACGACCAAAACAGCTGTCCTGTCAGTCAATTCAAAGGATTATAGCGCGAGCGCTCTAAAATCTTAGTTTTTTGCTGTTAAGTAAACTGTCATATTAGCAGAAACCCTAAATAATACAGCTCCGGGTTACCCACGATAGACACCAAAGGTTTCTCCTCCATTTCTTGGAGTCTCCGGACTTTTTAAGCAACGGTAAACTTTCGCCATCACAACAGAAGGCCCGCCTCTCCATTCATTCGATTGGACAATGGAAAAGAACGCGAATGACGTTGGGCGTTTTTCCGCTCAGAGTTGATTTTTTTTTTCAACTTCAGGCGCTCAGAGCGCTCCTGCAAAATGCGAGGCGCAGCAGGCTGCGAAAACGCGAGGCGCGGGGGGCGCATAAACAGCGTGCAGAACGCTCACTGCCAACAGAAAACCATTCAAAAGAGGCGCCTCCAACTGCAAAAACGCGTTCGGTGTGATCGCCGCCATCCCTTCCGTCAAGATGGTCCTCATCTCGTCATGCATCAGGGAAAGTGAAAATTAAATTAGTCACAGGGGTGGTTGGATTTATTCACAAACACGTTAAAAATATTTATTGAACGCTTCTTTCTTTTCACTTTTGTTTTTACTGCATTATCATAATCAAAGGCTGTATATAACTTAATATAACCGTACAAAACCAGTAGTTCTGTGTGCAATTAGACATTGAGCACCCCCATATTGGCAAAATGGTATGATGCTCGTTTCACCCGCGAAGATTCGACTGTGAGATCGGTGGTCGAATCAGGCTCCGCATATCGATGCATCGAATCTTCGACTATTCGGGGACAGCCCTATGACATACTAAATAATTATAAAACTTTGTATAGAGATTTGCATTTTTCAACAATGTTACTGTAATGCCAAGCCAGCAGAGGGAGCCCTTACCCATGAACTGACTGTTGCAAGGGCTCCCTCTGCTGCCTCGTTGGTAACTTCCTGTTTGTCAGCCATATAAGCAGGGCCTAAACCAAACAGGCCTTGCGAAGTATTGTTTTGCTGTGCGGACTCTACTAAGCATTTCTCTGATTTTCTTGCCTTGTTCTTGTTATTTTCACGGTTTGGTTTCTTGTCATAGTTTTGCCATTGTTTTGTTCTGTTTCATTGCCATAGTTTTTGCCTTGTTTCATTGCCTTGTTTATTTGTTACTTTTCTGACTGCCCTCTCTGGTTTTTGGACTCTGCCTGTATTTTTGTGGATTATGCTATTGTTTTGCCTCCGTTACACTGTTTGTTTGGATATTGACCCTGCCTGTTTGACTACGATCTGTTTATTAAAGCTTGCGTTTGGATCGTACACGCTTCCCTGAGTCCTGCGTTAAAGTTACCAAAGTTTCACATATGTCTACAAACAGTTTAAAACATATTTGGGATTTAGCAATTTTCTAGCATGACATACTAAATAATTATAAAAATGCATATAGAGATTTGCATTTTTCAACCCTGTTACCTAAGTTTCAGACATGTCTAAATACAGTTTAAAACATATTTGTAATTTAGCAATTTTCTAGCATGACATACTAAATAATTATAAAAATGTATATAGAGATTTGCATTTTTCAACCCTGTTACCTAAGTTTCAGACATGTCTAAATACAGTTTAAAACATATTTGTAATTTAGCAATTTTCTAGCATGACATACTAAATAATTATAAAAATGCATATAGAGATTTGCATTTTTCAACCCTGTTACTAAAGTTTCAGACATGTCTACAAACAGTTTAAAACGTATTTGTGATTTTGCCATTTTTTAGCATGACACATTAAATAATCATACAATTTATATGAAGATTAATTTTTTTCAACCCTGTTACCAAAGTTTCAGACATGTCTAAATACAGTTTAAAACATATTTGTGACTTTGCCAGTTTCTAGCAAGACACGTTAAATTAATAAATAATTATAAAAATGTATATGGAGATTTGCATTTTTTTCAACCATTACTAAAGTTTCAGACTTGTCTACAAACAGTTTAAAACATATTAGTGATTTTGTAATTTTCTAGCATGTCACACTAAATAATTATAAAAATGTATATGGAGATTAGCATTTTTCAACCCTGTTACCTAAGTTTCAGACATGTCTAGTAAATACAGTTTAAAACATATTTGTAATTTAGCAATTTTCTAGCATGACATACTAAATAATTATAAAAATTTATATGGAGATTTGCATTTTTACAACCATGTTGCCAAAGTTTCAGACATGTCTAATTACAGTTTAAAACATGATTTTGCAATTTTCTAGCATGACACAATACATAATTATACAATTGCTATAGAGATTTGCATTTTTCAACCCTATTACCAAATTTCCAGACATGTCTACAAACAGTTTAAAACATATTTGTGATTTTGCAATTGTCAAGCATGACTCATTAAAATATTATACAATTTAGTTTACTTATTTTTTATTATTATTATTTTGTGGCTTTATTACAATTTTTTTTTTAAATCATGTCAACAAAATTTTAACCCCATTACAGACATGTCTAAATACAGTTTAAAACATATTTGTAATTTGGCTATTTTCTAGCATCACCATTAAATAATTATAACATTTTGATATTTTGTTAAAATTATTTAACAGATTTATTCTAATGTATAAAAACGACATACAAAAACAAAACCCTGTTTAAAAAAAGGTTTTAGACAATTACAGTGTAAATACAGTTTAAAACATTTGTAAGTTTGCCATTTTCTGGCATTGAACATTAAATAATTATCCATTTTAATTTTTTTTTATTATTTTTATTTAATGGATTTCCAGTGTATTAAAACAAAACAAACAAAAAAATCAACAGAATAAATAACAGGGTCAGAAATACATTTTAATTAATCTGTCATTTAACCAGCTAGCCTGGGACCAAAAGCTGGCAAAGTTTTATGTCCTATTAATTAAAGATTTGGTTTTGCTTACAATAACTTTGGTAACAAGATTGAACTTTAAAAAAAAAGCAGTCAACACATTATCCTAAGATATTTGGGGTGCTTCAAATTAGCCACTTTTCATACTAAGTAAATTGCTACATACCAATGTTGATAAATGATAATAACAGAAAAACATTAGTATAAATCTAAATAGTTCATAAAAAAACCATAGGACTGTGCCTCAATTACTTTAGAATAAAATAAAAATAAATTGAAAGAAAATAAAACAATTAGCCACCAATGTTTTATTATAATTTAATTTAATGTTTTATTTGGTAGTAAATACCAAGAACTCGCCAAGAACTTGCAACTAAAGCGATTTCTAAGAAAAGGAGACACACATGGTTCTTGGCAGAGCAGTCCACTGCGGGGTTTGTACTCCTTTAACATCTGAATGATTTTTATGTCAATCTGACGTGAGAAACTGGAGGTCAAGGATTACATCATCGACCGGTGAGCCTGGCATTTGTTTGTATGTCTTAAACACAAGCGATACTGTGAAATTATGCATGACTGCTTGAGGAATGGGAAATGTATTTCATTCTATATCACTCTTTACAGATCTATTGCCACGCACCTGATTTTAAATCTCATTCTGCCAGAAACGCAATAACAAACTAGACAGAAAGAGAGAAAAGGGAATAAACATCAGGCGTAGCTTTCAGCAAGTGCATTAACGCTGGCTGAAGAGGATCCTTGAAGAGTTGGCAGCCGAACTGACTGACAGTAGCTGGACAATATATTGAATGTTTGTAAGGTATTCGCAATATATTTGCAATGATCCTGCCTATACTTAGATTTTTTTTTTTTTTTTTTTTATGTTTAAGAGCATCTCTGTACCTCAGTAGCATAAATCCTGTAAGATTAGATTTGTTGGTACAAATAGTCATTTTGATTCATTTGAATTAATTCATCCAAAACTCAGATTAGGTATATCATACAATTTACCAAAAAAGTATAAATTCTTAAATCTTATTTAGTGAAACTGTTATGATTGAATTAATTTAGGACCAAATACATACATATACAGCTGAAGTCAAAAGTTTACTCACACCTTGCAGAATCTGCAAAATGTTAATTATTTGACCAAAATAAGAGCTAGGGGGTAAATTTAACTTATTTCTGTAGCTTCTGAAGGGCAGTACTATAAAATATGATATTTAAGCAAAATAAGAAAACTTTGTTTTAAAACCTTTTAACCTTGTTACCACAGTTGCAGACATGTCTAAGTACAATTTAAACATGTGATTTTGCCATTTTTTAGCATGACACATTATTATAATTATACAATTTATATAGAGATTTGCATTTTTCAGCCCTGTTACCAACGTTTCAGGCATGTTTAAATACAGTTTAAAACATATTTGTGATTTTGCCATTTTATAGAATGACACATTATTATAATTATGAAATTTATATAGAGATTTGAATTTTTCAACCCTGTTACCAAAGTTTCAGACATGTCTAAATACAGTTTAAAACATATTTGTGATCTTGCAATTTTCTAGTATGACATATATTAAATAATTATAATTTGCATTTTTTCAGCCAAAATTTATATAGAGATTTGCATTTTTCAGCCCTGTTACTAAAGTTTCAGACATGCATAAATACAGTTTTAAACATACATGATTCTGTAATTTTCTAGCCTGACATATTAAATAATTATAAAATTTATATGGAGATATGCATTTTTTTCAACCCTGCTACCAAAGTTTCAGTCATGTGTAAATATAGTTCAAAACATATTTGTGATTTTGCCATTTTCTAGCATGACACATTATTATAATTATAAAATTTATATAGAGATTTGCATTTTTCAGCCCTGTTACCAAAGTTTCAGACATGTATAAATACAGTTTTAAACATACGTGATTCTGTAATTTTTTAGCCTGACATATTAAATAATTATATAAAATGTATATGGAAATTACATTTTTTTAGCCTTGTTACAACAGTTTTAGGCATGTCTAAATACAATTTAAAATGTGATTTTGCCGTTTTCTAGCATGACACATTAAATAATTATAACATTTATATGGAGATGTGCATTTTTTCAACCCTGTTACCAAAGTTTTAGACATGTCTAAATATAGTTCAAAACATATTTGTGATTTTGCCATTTTCTAGCATGACACATTATTATAATTATAAAATTTATATAGAGATTTGCATTTTTTCAGCCCTGTTACTAAAGTTTCAGACATGTCTAAATACAGTTTTAAACATACGTGCTTATGCAATTTTCTAGTATGACATATATTAAATAATTATAATTTGCATTTTTTCAGGCAAAATTTATATAGAGATTTGCATTTTTCAGCCCTGTTACTAAAGTTTCAGACATGTATAAATACAGTTTTAAACATACATGATTCTGTAATTTTTTAGCCTGACATATTAAATAATTATATAAAATGTATATGGAAATTTAATTTTTTAGCCTTGTTACAACAGTTTCAGACATGTCTAAATACAATTTAAAATGTGATTTTGCCGTTTTCTAGCATGACACATTATTATAATTATAAAATTTATATAGAGATTTACATTTTTTCAGCCCTGTTACTAAAGTTTCAGACATGTATAAATACAGTTTTAAACATACGTGATTCTGTAATTTTCTAGCCTGACATATTAAATAATTATAAAAATGTATATGGAAATTTGCTTTTTTCAACCTTGTTACAACAGTTTCAGACATGTCTAAATATAGTTCAAAACATATTTGTGATTTTGCCATTTTCTAGAATGACACATTATTATAATTATAAAATTTATATAGAGATTTGCATTTTTCAGCCCTGTTACTAAAATTTCACACGTCTATACAGTTTTGAACATACATGATTCAGCAATTTTCTAGCATGACATATTAAATAATTATAAAAAATTCTATAAATACATTTTAAAACATGTGATTTTGCCATTTTCTAGCATGACACAATACATAATTATAACATTTATATGGAGATTAGCATTTTTTCAACTCTGTTACCAAAGTTTCAGACATGTCTAAATACAGTTTAAAACATATTTGTGATTTTGCCAGTTTCTAGCATGACACATTAAATAATTATTAAATTTATATGGATGCATTTTTACAACCCGAGGGGGTGAAAACTTTGAATTTGAAGGGTAAATGTAACTTATTTTGTCTTCTGGGAAACATGTATGTATCTTCTGTAGCTTCTGAAGGGCAGTACTAAATGAACAAAAATATGATATTTAGGCAAAATAAGAAAATTACACATCTTCATTCTTTTTCAAAAGTTTTCACCCCCCCAGCTCTTAATGCATCTTGTTTGCTTCTGAAGTATCAGTAAGCGTTTGCACTTTCTATAATAGTTGCATATGAGTCTCTCAGTTGTCCTCAATCTGAATAAATTGATTTCAAAATGATACAGTCATTGTTGGAAAGGGTTCAAAAACACAAAAATGCTGAAAACTCAAAACATTGGTTGTACTTGAAGATTGAAGATTTGTCCAATTCAACTGTATATTTTCTCTTGTGGACTATATGTGTGTGTGTGTGTGTGTGTGTGTGTGTGTGTGTGTGTGTGTGTGTGTGTGTGTGTGTGTGTGTGTGTGTGTGTGTGTGTGTGTGTGTGTGTGTGTAAACTTTTGGCCTCAACTGTATGTAAGAATATTTCTTGTATCTATCTATCTATCTGTAGACGCACAGATAAATATCGCAGGTTCTTACTATATATCGTAACACTGATGCATATAAATAGATTTGTCATATAATTTCCCAGTGATTAATAAATGATTTACTATCACAATTTGGTGAATTTAATACAGACACATTTAATCCGCCAGACGCTTTATTAGGATACTTCAAACGATCTTTTAGTACCACATTCACTGCAGCTGCTTTTAAGTTATGAACCATCTATTTAAAAAAAAAACATTAAACGCTGTGTCCTAATGACAAATATTCAGTCCTGACCCTGAGGCACATGTGTTAACAATGTGTTCTCAAAAACCAGTTCTCCGACTTCGCATCAAATGCGTGGTCATTTTAAGACGTGTTAAATGAAGCTAAACACCCAAGAACTAATGAACATTACTAAAAATAAAAGATAATTTCACTTCAGTAATGGATTATAAAACCTGCGGTAAATAGATCCATGCTGCCAAAACGGAAAACCAAGAACATTTCTCAAGCCAATATGTCTTTCACAGCTGAGTCATGAGTCAAGTCTTGAACCAATACGAACAATTTAATGCAGCATTGACATTCAACAAAGGCCTAGCCCAAGAAAGCAGCATTCATAACAGACCCAGCCACCCAGATTGCTATCACCAGCAAACATGATTCCAAAATCTTCATTCTTTACATAAATTTACACCTTTTTCCCAGAAATTGCTTCCAGAGACAAGTCGGAGCCAAAATTATCACCTGAACCACGACGCCACCTGATTCCATTTAGAACAAATCCAACTCCTGTCAACCATTTTCGCAAAATTGCATCCAAACAATGAAGCAGTTTGGCTGAACACAAACTCTTAAAAAACAAGCACAATGACGTGAAGGTCAAAAATCACATTACGTATCAAAACTTCATTCTAGCTACTGCATTCAAGTGGAAATTCTGCTCTAGTCTTAATAACATGACATATTTGCATCCGACAGATTGATATATCACCCGAAAGAAAATATCTAGCCGACATTACACTGACAGAGACACATTTACCACACTAAGTATTCAGTCTATAGGCCATTAGTGTTTTCGGTTCGTGGTAATGGAGCCCTTAGGGAGCTGCACTTGTTGTGGTGCTTGATTTGTTTAGGGTAACTACATTTTGTCAACAGTTTATTGAATGCCTGCTCGATAAACTTGGTAACACACCATTCCTTTGTAACAAACCCCTCATGAAATGTTCATTTTAACAAGGTCAGCAAATCTATTTTCATTTACAAACCAATCCTCATGCTCTGTTAAGCTTTTTATGCCCAATCCAAACGCATTATTCGCATATTATTAAAGCTCACAAATTAGCCAAGAACTTTCAGAAATGTGACCAGTTGGCATTTTTCCTGTTTGTTTGAACACAAACACACTTAGAAGACAGAAATCTGTTTAGTATTATTTCTCATAGAGGATTTCTGACGGATATACACTCTTAAAAATAAAAGGTTCTTCACAATGCCATAGAAGAATCTTTCTTGTCTAAATGGTTCCATAAAGAACCTTAAACATTTCTGTTTCACAAAAGGTTCTTTGTGGCGAAAAAAGGTTCTTCAGATTACAAAAAGGTAAGAAAGAGATGGTTCTTTAAAGAACCTTTGACTGAATGGTTCTTTGTGGAACCAAAAATGGTTCTTCTAATGCATCGCTTGAAGAACCTTTTAAAAGCGTAGAGTCTGAAGATGAAGGTTCATAGGGTCTAGTCTAGGTATTTTCATCAGTTTTAGGAATCCGTGAAGCTTTTAAACGATGAATCATTTGGTTGCATTTGCTGTTAACCTAATAAACAGTTCGTGGTTGTGCTGTAAACGCAACCCTGAATCAGTGTGACACATACGCACTGCATTAGATGCCATTGCATTTAAAAGCCATCAGGGAGTCAGTAGCAGATGCTTTTATGAAAATTGACACTCATACCGGTTAAACCATCTACTGTTGCAAATAAAGGTGACTGAAAATAGGTTTACATCCTCTAGGTTCCACCAAGAACTTCATCTCTTAACTTTTTTCATCTAGTTCATTCGAACTTGGAACTGAATTTTGTACGTTTCCACAATCCGACACATCCAGTGCAGATCTTGGAGCTTCTATTAATGATCTAATGAAGTGAATAAAATGTTTTAAACAAGGTAGACATCCAAAATAAGTATTTCTGGACTTCTCCAGAACGGAAAACCAAAATCAATTGTACAATGTAGCCGCAAGCAGTTTTTCATCTCCAGAGATGGTCCTCTAGAAGATGAAGGAAGGTTCTTGATAAGAACCATCAAGAACATCTAATTTTAATTAAAGATTCTAAGTTTGAAAGGTACAGAAACGCATTCAGTATGGGTTAAACAACTTGAACAAATGGTTACAAACTGTTTTCTTCAACTACAACTTCTACAAATAAGGAAGTCACTTAACTGGTTATTGATTTGGTCATTCAGCAAAGCGCTCACTCTGTTACATGTCAAGTTGTATAATATAAGTAAAAAGATTAATACAGAGAGCTACTAACGAGATAGATAGATAGATAGATAGATAGATAGATAGATAGATAGATAGATAGATAGATAGATAGATAGATAGATAGATAGATAGATAGATAGATAGATAGATAGATAGATAGATAGATAGATAGATATTTCCCAACATACAGAAAAAGTTCATTAAAAAAATACTTATTAATACTTTTACAATAACATGTTTCAATACACGTAAATAAATACTAAATACACCTTAGTAAGCGGAGTTTGGTATGCCTTACCTTGCTCAGCCCCAGCCACTGTCAGCGTTTTAACCAGCAGTAATAATCCCGACATGCTCAGAAATGCCAAAATAAAGTCGGACATCGTGGCTGGATGTAGTCCCGAGCAGATCCGTTATCCGCCAGCGCCGATGATGATGATGCCCAAGTTGAGTGTGAGCGAAGCCGGTCTCACGCCCCGCAGCGCTCCGCTCCGCAGCGCAGCGCAGCTCCTCCCGCAGGTGTGTGTGTGTGTGCGCGCGAGTGTGTGACTGTACGGACAGAACGGACTGCGTGCGCCTCAGTTTGAGGATAACGAGGTAGGATGGGAGGGAGAGAGAGAGGGAAAGACGGGTGATAGGACGACGGGAGGAGGGAGAGGGAGAGAGAGGGAGCACTGAATAATGAGAAATGAGATTATGCATGTGGTGAACACACTCACGCGAGTGAGAACGATAGAAAGACAAGACAGAACGACAGTACGATAGATAGAACGACAGACAGAACGATAGAACGATAGAACGATAGAACGATAGATAGATAGATAGATAGATAGATAGATAGATAGATAGATAGATAGATAGATAGATAGATAGATAGATAGATAGATAGATAATGATAGTGGATGGGAAGACATGACTGGAAGGAGAGAGAGAGAGAAAGACAGACAGATGGATAGACAGAAGGAAGGATGAAGTAATGAAGGATGGAAATAAAATTAAATAAATATATGAAGAGTGTTCAGTAATTTCACTTTAATGGCAATAAATAGTTTCATAAACATAAGAGCCTGAGAAAAATGCTAATTTGTGACCAGGGACCACAAAACCAGTCATAAGGTTAAATTTTACAAAACTGAGATATATACATCATATGAAAGCTCAATAAATAAGCTTTCTATTGATGCATGGTTTGTTCGGATAGGACAATATTTGGCCGAGATACATCTATTTGAAAATCTGGAATCTGAGGGTGCAAAAAATCAAAATACTGAGAAAATCACCTTTAAAGTTCTCCAAATTAAGTTCTTAACAATGCATATTACTAATCAAAAATTACATTTGGAGAGGTTTACAGTAGGAATTTTACAAAAAATCTTCATGGAACATGATCTTTACTTAATTTCCTAATGATTTTTGACATAATGGTTTGAAATATACCCCAGCGACTTAGGACTGGTTTTGTGGTCCAGGGTCACATTTTAGAAGAAAATTTCAGATGGCACTTGAACTATTCAAATAATATATATATATATATATATATATATATATATATATATATATATATATATATATATATATATATATATATATATATATTTCTATACTGAAAGAAGGATGAATTAATAAATGAATGACTAAAATAAAAAGAAGAAAGAAAAGAATGAAGAGAAAGTAAAAGAATGAAGAGAAAGCACAAAATGAAGAAAAAAAAAACAATGGACTGGCAAAGAGGATTAGAGAGGTGCAGCACAGGTAAGACAATGCATGGAAAGAAAGAAAGAAAGAAAGAAAGAAAGAAAGAAAGAAAGAAAGAAAGAAAGAAAGAAAGAAAGAAAGAAAGAAAGAAAGAAAGAAAGAAAGAAGTGGACAAATGGATGGATGATGGACAAAAATTATAGTTAGACAAAACCATAGCTAGACAAAGATAGATTGAATGATAGAACAACTGATAAACAAAAAGAGATAATGAATGAAAAATAGAACGATAGATAAACAGAAAGACTGAACAATAGATAGACTGATAGATAGATAAATAGATAGACAGATATAGATAGATAAACAAAACAATAGAGAGATAGAATGAATGAACGGTAGAACGATAGAATAATAGAATGAACGATAGAACAACAGATAGATAAACAGAAAGACAGAATTAATTAATTAATGACATGATAGATAGATAGATAGATAGATAGATAGATAGATAGATAGATAGATAGATAGATAGATAGATAGATAGATAGATAGATAGATAGATAAACAAACAGAACAATAGAGAATAGAATAATAAAACGATAGATCGAACAATAAATAAACAGAACGATGAATGAATGAACGATAGATAGATAGAAGGGTAGATAGAACAACAGAATAACAGACAGATAAACAAAAAGATTAAACGATAGACAGACAGATAGACAGACAGACAGACAGACAGATAGATAGATAGATAGATAGATAGATAGATAGATAGATAGATAGATAGATAGATAGATAGATAGATAGATAGATAGATAGATAGATAAACAAACAGAACAATAGAGAATAGAATAATAAAACGATAGATCGAACAATAAATAAACAGAACGATGAATGAATGAACGATAGATAGATAGAAGGGTAGATAGAACAACAGAATAACAGACAGATAAACAAAAAGATTAAACGATAGACAGACAGATAGACAGACAGACAGACAGACAGATAGATAGATAGATAGATAGATAGATAGATAGATAGATAGATAGATAGATAGATAGATAGATAGATAGATAGAGAAAGGTAGAAAGAAAGAATAAACAATAGAACGATAGACAGATAGACGATAGACAGATATAGAACGAAAGAAAGAATAAACAATAGAACGATAGACAGATATAGAACGATAGACAGATATAGAAGGATAGACAGATATTAATGAAAAACAGAACGATAGATAGATAGATAGATAGATAGATAGATAGATAGATAGATAGATAGATAGATAGATAGATAGATAGACAAACAGTAAGATAGACAGAAAGAATGAAATATAGATAGATCATTGTTTTACGTGACTCATAACATAAATTTCCAGCTTGTTCACTCATGACTAAAGCTAACGGCTAGTTCATAAACCCCCAACTAATCCAAGCCATACAGCAAACGCTCGTCCAGCTGTCATAAAAGCGGCCACCTCCGTCTGCCTCTCTCTCTCTCTCTCTCTCTGCGAGGGTCCCTGGGGTTCATAGGTTTGGGTGTATCGATTTCAAACTCAAAACGAGAGAAAACAATTCTTGGAAAACAAAACAAACCATAAAACACTCCATCATAAAGTCCCGCGCCAAAAGAAAATATAACGAACGTCGCGTCAAGACACCGCCTGTTGCTTTATTTCCATGTGAGGATCAGCAGAGACTAGAGAAACCAAAGCTAATGTGATTCAATGGAATCTAATTCTATCAATTTGATTCAGGAACATGTTTCTGGCAGCTAGTTAATCTGCCGGCGGTTTTTTGATGCCTTTATCTGGCTTTCACGAGATGGAACAAAAAGTACAGGCACTAAAGCCTTTCGATTTGTTGGTTTCTTGCACCATTATGCTTTTACAAAAAACTGCGGTCACACCATCTGCGCTTCGTAAAAGTGCGGTCACGCCATCTCCGCCTAAAGTTACGTTGCGCGCCTATATAGATATTTACGGTAACAAACACCTCCGACCTAACGCGGCGCATTTCATGTTACTAAACTGCTTTTAAGAACTGCATACCGTAGTCAGGACCAATGCTATTAACAATCTCTCTATCTCTGTCTCCCCCCCCCCCAAAAAAAAACTATTAATCTGACATGCGCAAAAAAATCATAAAAATATAAAAATCGAATTCTTTTCTTCAAACTCCAACAGATTTTTGTTCTGCATCCTATCACTGTGGTGATTTACATGCTGTTTAACGGTTTCATTATTTTATAATTGAATACCAAAGTTTTTTTTTTATTTATACCATTTTTCTCAATATAGACATTTTTTTAAATCATAAAAATATGAAATCAAACTAATACTCCAGCAGATTATTGTTCTGCATGTCCTGTATGTTATATGCTGTATCATTTATTTTAATTACATACCAAAGTCGACATATGCTATTGACATTGCTATATAGGCATTTTAAAAATTCATAAAAAAATGAAATCAAATTGTTTTCTGAAAACTCCAACAGATTATTGTTCCTCATCTCCTCAAGTACCACTGTGGTGATTTTCAAGTTGTTTTACTGTATCATTTTTTAATAATTTCATACCAAAGTCGACCTATGCTATTGACATTGCTATATAGGCATTTTAAAAATTCATAAAAAAATGAAATCAAATTGTTTTCTGAAAACTCCAACAGATTATTGTTCCTCATCTCCTCAAGTACCACTGTGGTGATTTTCAAGTTGTTTTACTGTATCATTTTTTAATAATTTCATACCAAAGTCGACATATGCCATTGACATTGCTATATAGGCATTTAAAAAAATTCATAAAACAATGAAATCAAATTGTTTTCTGAAAACTCCAACAGATTATTGTTCTTCATCTCCTCAAGTACCACTGTGGTGATTTTCAAGTTGTTTTACTGTATCATTTTTTAATAATTGCATACCAAATTCGACATATGCAATTGACATTGCTATATAGGCATTTTAAAAATTCATAAAAAAATGAAATCAAATTGTTTTCTGAAAACTCCAACAGATTATTGTTCTTCATCTCCTCAAGTACCACTGTGGTGATTTTCAAGTTGTTTTACTGTATCATTTTTTAATAATTTCATACCAAAGTCGACCTATGCTATTGACATTGCTATATAGGCATTTAAAAAAATTCATAAAAAAATGAAATCAAATTGTTTTCTGAAAACTCCAACAGATTATTGTTCTTCATCTCCTCAAGTACCACTGTGGTGATTTTCAAGTTGTTTTACTGTATCATTTTTTAATAATTTCATACCAAAGTCGACATATGCTATTGACATTGCTATAAAGACAATTTAAAAATTCATAAAAATATGAAATCAAATTGTTTTCTGAAAACTCCAACAGATTATTGTTCTACATCTCCTCAAGTACCACTGTGGTGATTTTCAAGTTGTTTTACTGTATCATTTTTTAATAATTTCATACCAAAGTCGACCTATGCTATTGACATTGCTATATAGGCATTTAAAAAAATTCATAAAAATATGAAATCAAATTGTTTTCTGAAAACTCCAACAGATTATTGTTCTACATCTCCTCAAGTACCACTGTGGTGATTTTCAAGTTGTTTTACTGTATCATTTTTTAATAATTGCATACCAAAGTCGACGTATGCAATTGACATTGCTATAAAGACAATTTAAAAAATTCATAAAAATATGAAATCAAATTGTTTTCTGAAAACTCCAACAGATTATTGTTCTTCATCTCCTCAAGTACCACTGTGGTGATTTTCAAGTTGTTTTACTGTATAATTTTTTAATAATTGCATACCAAAGTCGACGTATGCAATTGACATTGCTATAAAGACAATTTAAAAATTCATAAAAATATGAAATCAAATTGTTTTCTGAAAACTCCAACAGATTATTGTTCTACATCTCCTCAAGTACCACTGTGGTGATTTTCAAGTTGTTTTACTGTAAAACTTTTAATAATTTCATACCAAAGTCAAGACAAACGCTGTTTACATTGCTTTATAGGTATAAAAAAAAATATATATATATATGATATCAAATTGTTTTCTGAAAACTCCAACATGTTATTGTTCTTCATCTCCTCAAGTACGACTGTGGTGATTTTCAAGTTGTTTTACTGTAAAACTTTTAATAATTTCATACCAAAGTCAAGACAAACGCTGTTTACATTGCTTTATAGGTATAAAAAAAAATATATATATATATGATATCAAATTGTTTTCTGAAAACTCCAACATGTTATTGTTCTTCATCTCCTCAAGTACGACTGTGGTGATTTTCAAGTTGTTTTACTGTAAAACTTTTAATAATTTCATACCAAATTCAAGACATATGCTATTTACATTGCTTTATAGATATAAAAAATCATCGCGGTCATCGCGACGGCAAGGTCGTGGCAGGGGAATCTAACGTCTCTGTTCCCTCCTTCACGGAACGAGGGTTACCTACATAACCTAAACGTTCCCCTTCAGTCGAATCACTTCCACGTTACATTGGGAACAAGGCAAGGCAAGGCGAGGCAAGGCAAGGCAAGTTTATTTATATATCACATTTCATACACAATTGCAATGCAAAGTGCTGAACATAAAAGGAATTAAAATCATAATAGCATAAAAATCATAAAAATTTAAAATAATAATCACAACAATAAAAACAGAGAATTTAAGAACATTTAAGATCATTTAAGATGAAATGTATTTTAAAATTAATTAGCACAGTATACATAAAATAATGCAGTCTGTTCGGACGTAGCACAGTGCTCATTCAATAAATGCACAACTGAACAGATGAGTTTTGAGTCTGGATTTAAATGTGGCTAATGTATTAGCACATCTGATCTCTTCTGGAAGCTGGTTCCAACTGCGGGCGGCATAATAGCTAAAAGCGGATTCCCCTTGTTTTTTGTGAACCCTTGATATTACTAACTGACTCGATCCTAGTGATCTGAGTTGTCTGTTAGGTTTATATTCAGTGAGCATATCTGCAATGTATGTAGGTCCTGTAGTGCTTTATAAACAAGTAAAAGTACTTTAAAATCTATCTTAAACATAACTGGTAGCCAGTGTAAGGACCTGAGAACTGGTGTAATATGCTCTGATTTTCTGGTTCTAGTCAGAATCCTGGCAGCAGCGTTCTGTATGAGCTGCAACTGTCCAATGGTCTTATTGTGAAGGCAAGTGAGGAGACCATTACAATAGTCCACCCTGCTGGTGATAAAGGCATGAACAAGTTTCTCCAAGTCTTGACAGGAAACAAAACATCTAATTCTTGCAATGGTTTTGAGATGATAGAATGCTGATTTAGTTACTGCTTTGACATGGCTACTGAAACAGGTCTGACTCCAGAATCACACCAAGATTCTTGACTTGATTTTTTTTTTTGACCCCTTGCATCAAGGTACGCATTTACCTTATGAACTTCATCCTTGTTTCCAAATGCAAAGACTTCTGTTTTCTCCTTGTTTAATTGAAGAAAGCTTTGGTACATCCAACTAATTTCATCAATGCATTTGCAGAGGGAGTCAATGGGGCTGTAGTCATTTGGCGATAAGGCTAGTTAAATCTGGGTATCATCTGCATAGCTGTGATATAGCAGTTGGCACAATCCCACGTGCCGGCAGGTATACGTGCTAGCAGGTGGGAGTGTTAATGTAACCTTCCCAACGTCCTGGGGGCCAATTGTGGGGGACCCTACAGGAATGCCAGTTGTACGGAAGCATGGTTGGGGGGCGGAGCACATGAGATCTTTCCATGTGGAAATAAAAATAATTCAATATATCCATAAGTTCTTAGGGACATACGAGGGAAACAGAGGCCTTCTGGTTGACCACCGGAAAATACTGAAACATATATTGCCACAACTAGCGGGGCGAAGGAGACCCGGCAGGAGCACAGTCAGGAACTACTCCGCAACTAGCCCTGACTGCGGGGCATGGAGGACCCAGGGTTAATGGGAAAATAGCACACGGATCCTCATGGGAATGGCGCAGCAAGCCGACACCAGCCGACCTCCCCTCACCTGAAGTCCTTATGTTAGGACACGGGAGGAAACAGCCTCTACGCAAAGGTTATAAAACCTAGCGAAGGTATTCAGTGTCGCCCAGCCCGCAGCTCTACAGATATTTGCTAGCGAGGCGCCATGAGCCAACGCATAGGATGAGGCAACACTCCGTGTGGAGTGGGCACGAACACCTAAGGGGCATGGCAGTCCCTGATACAAGTATGACAGGGAGATGGCATCTACCACCCAATGAGCCAACCTCTGTTTGGAGACCGCATTCCCTTTCTGCTGACCTCCAAAGCAGACAAAGAGCTGCTCGGTGCGTCTGAAGGGCCGAGTGCGGCTTTCATATATGCGTGAAGCACAGACTGGACACTACATAGCCAAAGCTGGGTCTGCCTCCTCCAGGGTCAGAGCTTGCAGATTCACCACCTGATCGCAGAAAGGCGTGGTGGGAACCTTGGGCATGTAGCCGGGTCTCAGGATAACGTGAGAATCGCCTGGCCCGAATTCTAGGCACGCTTCGCTAACAGAGAAGGCTTGTAGGTCCCCTACCCTCTTGATGGAAGCCAGGGCAGTCAGGAGTGCTGTCTTAAGTGACAGAAATTTTAGCTCAACTGACGCCAGTGGCTCGAATGGGGCGTCCCGCAGGCCTTGGAGGGCGAGGGAGAGATCCCAAGAGGGTACGAGGTGCGGTCTGGGAGGATTGATCCTCCTCGCACCTCTCAGGAACCTCACGATGAGTTGGTGCTTACCAAGCGATGTTACACCTACTGCATCATGATACGCTGCGATAGCAGCAACGTACACTTTGAGAGTCGAAGGGGACAGCCTGCCCTCCAACTTCTCTTGCAGGAAGGAAAGCATTACTGCAATCGTGCATCTCTGTGGGTCCTCTCCGCAAGAGGAACACCAGTCAGCAAACAGACCCCATCTCAGTGCAAAAGCCTGCCTGGTAGACGGGGCTCGGGACTGAGCGATTCCTATTCTATCACGGCCTGAGGAAGGAGAGGTCTGCGGGTGTCAATCCTTGCCCTAACAGGGAGGGGCTGCCGTGAGGGAGACCTAAGTCCGGGTGGGCCACTACCGTGGCGCAACCAGCAAGACTTACACCTCGTCCTCCCTGGACTTGCACAGACGTACTTGAGCCCCGGAGGTCAGCTGTGTGCCAGTGCCACTTTGAGAAGAGGCGACTGGCAAAGGGAGGAATCGGGAAGGGCGAGCGAATGTGGCTGGGCATTGGCGAAATAGCGTCACGGGGTGGAGTCGCCATTCCGCAGGGTGGTTGGACTGCCGTGGAAGCCAACAGGACGTACGGTTAAGTTTCCCTGGCATCATGAGAATGGCATGTAGCAATGTCTGCCACGTTTGACTCCGTAGGAGCAGATGGTGGATGAGCTCTAAGTGCCCGTTGCACACAGCATCTCAACCTGTGGAAAGCCACGGGCTGACTAGTCAGCAACACTGCAGGAAAACTCCAGTCCAGATTGAGCCGAGATGCTATGTCCATCTCAGGACTCGATCGTGCTGAAGCGGTCTCACATGAAACGAGCTCAACGGAAAAACGGCTGAAGCTGTCATGTGCCCCAGGAGCCTCAAAATTTTGAAAAGGACCGATGAGTTGTGCCTGCATAATCGTAGGCACTACAGCACTGACTGCGCACTCTTGGTGGCAAGGCGGGCTGTCCTGTTGACCGAGTCTGGCTCCAGCCCGGGAAAAGACATCCCCCTCTATTCTAGAGGGAGTCTGCTCTTCTCTCGGTTGGCCTGAAGGACCAGATGGCAGAGGTGCCGAAGCACCAAGCACTCGCGAGTGAGCTGAAAGGCACCAGTCATCGAGACGGTTGTAAACGCGAATCCCTGTCTGCCGAAGAGGGGACAGGAAAGCTCCCGTGGCCTTAAGAAGGATGCGGGGAGAAGGGGACTGGCCAAATGGAAGCACCTTTCACTGAAACACTCGACCCCCGGGGGCAGACCGCAGAAGGGGTCTGAGCCGGGGAGGAATCGAGACGTAACAGCGAGTGTTCTTCAACCCACCCCTGGAGACGGAAGCATACTCGTATGCACTTCATCGTGAGCATCTGATCCGATAGCCTGAAAAGGGGCTGAAACAGAACTCCATCCAGGATGGGTGTTTATCCACCATTCTTTCTGGGCACGTTGAAGTAGAGACAGTAAGACCCTAACTTCAGCTCGGCTAGAGGGGCAGGCTGGATCGTATCCTCCGCAAGCAGGACAGAGGCAAGCTTGAAAAGGGTACCTCTGGTAACAAAATGGGAACAAAAATGTAAAGGGTACCTCTGAACCTGGGCGGACGCCTGGAGAGCTGAATCGCAAAGCCAAGCCATGCCGTACCGTCCGTATCAACCACC
>NC_133367.1:23254726-23283095 GCF_049309525.1 Garra rufa | reverse complement strand
TGATATATATGTGATGTTATTTTAATATTATTTACACATTATTATGATTTCATTTTTTTAATTAGCTTTTATTTTTGCAGTTTTCATTTAAATTGAAGTTTGTTTTATTAATTTTGTGCTTTTCTAGTTTTCAATATTTATTTTTATTTTAGCTTTACTAATTTCATTACTTCAGTTTTAACATTATTTAATTAGTAATTTAAATTTAAGTAGCAGTTCCTTTTTTAAATCCAATATTTATATTTTATTTTATTTTATTACAACTTTATTCAATTACATGAAGAATTAGATCATTAAAGAAAGTGTATTTTAATACTGTAATATACAGTATCAGTATTATTTTTATTATTATTTAAACACTATTATAGTATTTATTTATTTTGATGTAACTCTTATTTTTTATATCTATTTTTAGTTTTCATTTAATTTTAGTTTTAATTTTATCTGCTTTAGTTATTATTATTAGTTTTTGATATTGATTTTTGTTTTAGTTTTAATTATATGTATTTTGTTAGCTGCCAAGGCAACATTTCTTTTTTTATTTTTTTATTAATATTTATATTTTATTTGAGATTTTCTTCATTTGCCTGAATTTATATATATATATATATATATATATATATATATATATATATATATTTTTTCCCATTAGCTTATATTTTTATTTTAATATTTATTTTTATTTCTGTTTTTAGCTTTAGTAATTTTATTGCTTCAATTTAAGCAGATTTAATTAAATTGGCTACCGAAGTAGCATTTCTGATGTATTTTGTTCCATCTAATATTTATATTTTACTTTATTTCAATTCCTTTTAATTTCAGTAATGTGATGCAATTTAGTCATTCTTATCAGTTTTTGATGATTATTTGTATTTTAGTTTTAATTTTAATAATTGTACTACTTTAGGTTTTTGTACACTTTTTAGTTAGGCAACATTTCTCATTTAATATTTTCAGCAAGTATTTATATTTTATTTTAGTTTTTCTTAATTTACACACATTTTTGTATCATTTATGATATAAATATATCTATTTATATCATATTAATATTTTAATTAGCTTTTATTTTTGTTTTTGAGATTTAATTTGTTCTATTCATTTTTAATGTTTATTTTGTATGTTTATTATATTTTATTCCAGCTTTATTTAAATTTTAAGTGTATTTTAATACTTGTTTACTGTAATACAGTATTAGTATATTAGTATTATTTATATACTATTATAGTATTTATTTAGATTTTGAATTAGCTCTTATTTTTTATATTTTCAGTCATCATTTAGTTTTAGTAATTTTATGTGCTTTATTAATTTTTAAGCGTTTTTGTGTTTTTATTTCAGTTTTAGTATTTAAAAGTAAAGCAGTATTTATAAATTTTCATCTAATATTTATGTATTCAGATTTATTTCTATTACTGAAAATAGTTCAGTTATTTTAGTGTAACAAATTAAATTTATGTTGTCGTAACTAAAAATCATAAACAAATTTTTAGCAAATTTTAGGTATACAATAAGATATACTTTTAAATCTTCTAAAATGAGCTGCTATTGTTCTTTGAATTCGTTGTGTATTTACTGTAGAAACCAAAGCAATTAGGCATCACCATGCCATGAGTACAACAACATATCACCACTTGACAAGGGGAAAACATTCATTTGCGGGGTTTCTGCCAGTATTTGAGACAGATTCATATAGCGCTGTAATTGGACAGCTGTCTGCACGCTGAGACAGAAATGCCAGTCTTTGCATCAGCGACAGACAGTTCGCAGCTCTGCATTTGCATGATAGAGCAAATATTGGCATTGCATCGCATGTCTATATATTATTTTTCCATGGCGAGATGAGGTGCGATATGCTGTTATGACAGATGGAAGATAATCGAAACAGATTAGCTGGACAGATGAGCCGATGTCTCATAACAATGTTGAATGGGCTTCATTTGAGTTTTTGTCAAAAGGGATATAATGTAAATTTTTCGAGGGGCTGAGGAGCGGGTGATGCATGAAGCTGGGGATAATGTCGTGCGGCCAAGTCAAAGCAATTTTCCTGAAAAGCGCTTTGAAAGGGACAGACCATAGGAGCCAGGACAATCACGGGTACTTTGGGCCTTTTTAGCCTCTATTGTTTTGGAGAAAAGTCGGGCTTGAATGAGAGCAAAAGGGCAAAGACATTTTGGCCAGAAGAAACAGAGCCATTTTTGTAGGTAGAGCTTGGCATACGACTCTTCAGAAAATCATTTTTTAAAGCCTTTGTATATTCAAAATTGCCCATCAGCACAAGAATGTGTTCAGTCCTTATCTGCTGCGACAAAAGGTAAAAAAAAAAAAAAAATGTACATTTCACATAAAAGATGTTTACATACAGTCTAAAAGAGAAAATAGTAGTTGAATTTGTAAAAATGACCCTGTTCAAAAGTTTACATACACTTGATTCTTAAAACTATGTACTCTTATGGTGCGTTCACACCGTCTGCGTCAGGCAGCGCACCTAACGCATCTAGTTTGACGCATGTACGTTGAAGCTGGCAACGCTTGCTTTTTGGTGCGTTCACACCGCACACGTCAGGCAACGCTCCCAACGCATCTAGTTTTCTGCACACTTCCCCTGAATAAACCATGGCAAACTATTGGGACTGGACATTTTGGAATCCTCTCATGAACATGTTTCGCTAGCTAACGAAATGGGAAATAATCACGTTGAGAAAAGATTTGACAACCCGATCTCTTCAGCGATCTTCATCCAAGCAAGTTCCTTTACATTCCTGTCTTTATACAACAACGAGGACGGATCATACAATTCTCTGCGATTGCAGACGGCTAGAATAAGTTTGTAGCCGTCTTCAATCGCAGAGAATTGTATGTTGTTGTTTTTTCTGCTCCCGCTTCATTCAAAATACGTGTGGTGACGTCGCTACAGTGAGACGCTCTGATTGGTTGACGCACTGCGTCAAGTGCGTTAAGTCCGTCAAAAGTTCAACTAGCTGAACTTCTGCGTTGCTTGCGTTGGCTGCGTTGACGCTTGAAACGCAGGTAACGCTTGAAAAGTTGACGGATCCAACGGACACAACGCAACGCAGAGCCTCTGACGGACCTCTGACGGACTCAACCATTGACTTTACATGTAATCTTGCTGCAACTGACGCATGACGGTTTGGGCGGTGTGAACGCAGCATTAATGTTTCAGAAGGAAACATGATGCATTAAAGGAGTAGTTCACTTTCAGACCAAAAATGTACAGATATGTACTCACCCCCTTGTCATCCAAGATGTTCATGTCTTTCTTTCTTTCTTCAGTCGTAAAGAAATTATGTTTTTTGAGGAAAACATTTGAGGATTTCTCTCCATATAATGGACTTCTATGGTACCCCCGACTTTGAACTTCCAAAATACAGTTTAAATGCAGCTTCAAAGGGCTCTAAATGAGTGGAGGAAGAAGGGTCTTATCTAGCGAAACGATTATTTTTGGTTATTTTCTAAAAGCATTTACAATTTTTGTACTTTGTAATCTCTACATAGAGTACACACAAAGCTAGACTAGACAAGCATATGAGGTTAAAAAGTATATATATATATATATATTTTTTTTTTAGAAAATAACCAATCGTTTTGCTAGATAAGACCCTTCTTTCCTTGGCTGTGGTCGTTCTAGAGCCCTTTGAAGCTGCATTTTGGAAGTTCAAACTCGGGGGCACCATTGAAGTCCATTATATGAAGAGAAATCCTAAAATGTTTTCCTCAAAAAACATCATTCCCTTACGACTGAAGAGAGAAAGACATGAACATCTTGGATGACAAGGGGGAGAGTACATTATCTGTACATTTCTGTTTTGAAAGTGAACTACTCCTTTAAGAGCTGGAGGGTGAAAACTTTTGGAATTTTAAGATCAAGGTAAATGTGACTTACTTTGTCTTCTGGGAAACATGTAACTATGTTCTGTAGCTTCTGAAGGGAAGTGCTAAATGAAAACAAAATATGATATTTAGGCAAAATAAGAAAAATGTAGGCCTACACATCTTCATTCTGTTCAAAAGTTTTCACCCCCCAGCTCTTAATGCATTGTGTTTCCTTTTGAAGCATCAGTGAGTGTTTGAATCTTCTGTAATAGTTGAATATGAGTACCTCAGTTGTCCTCAGTGTGAAAAGATGAATCTCAAAATCATACAGTCATTGTTGGAAAGTGTTCAAATACACAAAAATGCTGAAAAACCAAATAATTTGTGGGACCTAAAGGACTTTTCGGAAGAACAGTGGGCAGTTAAACTGCTTAGGGAAAACAAGGGACTCATAAACAACTATCACTAAACACAACTATGGCTGTGGATCATTCAGGTAACATTAAGAATCATTGAACGGGGTCAGTTTTATAAATTCAGCTATTATTTTCTCTTGTGGACTATATGTAAACATATTTTATGTGAAATGTCTTATTCAGGTCACTATTAAATAAAAATAACAATCTTATTTTGCTAAATGTTTTGCAGATTCTGCAAAGTGTGTATGTAAACATTTGACTCTATATAAATCCATTTCATATGGTACTGACATTGTGAATCCCTATATAAAGATATGTTTTGCCCCCATAATGTGATAATTATGTCTTTTAACAGCAGGGGTTATCTAGATCTAGGCAAACCCATTAATTATGGGTTATTTTCTAATTGCATATCTTAGGAAATGATACACTCTACTGGACCGACATGGGCTCCAACAGAATCTCTAGATCCAGTCGAGATCAGACCTGGAGGGAGGACATTGTCACAAGTGGTCTTGGACGTGTTGAAGGACTTGCGGTGGACTGGATTGCAGGTGTGAAGTTTTCTCTTATTTTAGCACTTCTATGCATTTCCAAATTGATGTTGTCAGGGTTATTGTTTCTGTGTTGGTTCAGGGTCTTTGTTGCTTTGCATCCAAAGGTAATATTTACTGGACGGACCATGGCTTAAATCTCATCGAGGTTGCTCGATTGAACGGCATGTACCGCGCCGTTGTGATATCCGACAGTCTCGATCAACCCAGAGCCATTGCTGTACACCCAATAAAAGGGTAAGTATCTGGCTTTATACGTTTACACTTTGGTTTATTTTTTCCTAATGCTAAGCTTCAGTTTCACCCAAGTGTGGCAACAGCGTTTAAATGAATGACCTATGATCATCTAGAGAGCAGTTAGCGTGTGCAATTAGCACCTCAAGGCTTGTTAACTGCAGATGTACATCCTCCTTAAAGGCCTTATAATTTCCTTTGCATGTATTCTAATTTGAGAGGGCCATCATAATCTTGACCTCATGTTTGTAATGAGTTATCTCATTATCTACAGCTTTGTACTCTAAAAGTAAAGCATAAACATTTAGCTGTAACATATTTCAGATCCCTATTGTGTGGCTGCATCTATTTTGGGGTCCTTTACCTTAGAGATTCGGTCAATTTGTAGAAATAATTTAACTCAAGAAAGGTACTTTTCTTAATAAGAATAGCCTTGAATGACTTCAGAGATCACTGTTGGGTTTGGAAGTGACTTTGTTTGCTCTATTTGCCTATTTGCGCAAACATTTAATTGCTACATATTATTCCAAAGTAGTTTTCCTTGCGGTCTTACCTGAAACGACATCAACAAAGGACTCAATTTTCAACTTCTACCCTTCAGACTCGAAAAACCATGTTTAATGATCCATTAAGTCCCTTATGGAAATCAATCCTGTGCTACATTTGTCTCATTTACACTTGAATGTGGGAAAAATTTACCTTTAAGGATACAACAGCTTGTCACAGTAAAGGTAAAAAAGGTACAAACACGTCCCTTTAAATGTACTGTCCATTTAAAGGGACGTGCTTGTACCTTTTTTACCCCTAAAATGTTCACAGTAGTACCTTAACAATGTTCTCTGTGTGTGTGCACTTGGATGGGTTAAACGCAGAGCACAAATTCCAAGTAAATTTCACTTTCACTTCATGGTATGTATTACTACTCTAAGGTGCTAACATGCGACTTTTAGTGGAAGATGAGGTACAAGGTTGTGCTTTTAAGGGTACTGGCCCAGTATCCAGCTGTTGTACCCTTACAGGTTGTTGTTACCCCCCTTTTTTGACAGAGGACTTATTTGATTCCACCTAGAACTGAGGGCAGTGCCCTAGTGTCCAACTGTTGTACCCTTACAGGTTGTTGTACCCCTTTTTTGACAGTGAACTATCCCATTCCACTTGAGGGTAGTGCCCTAGTGTCCAACTGTTGTACCCTTACAGGTTGTTTTACCCTTTTTTGACAGTGTACTATCCGATTCCACCTAGAAATTATGGTACTGCCCCAGTGTCCAGCTGTTGTACCCTTACAGGTTGTTGTACCCTTTTTTTGACAGTGGACTATCCGATTCCACTTAGAAATTATGGTACTGCCCCAGTGTCCAGCTGTTGTACCCTTACAGGTTGTTGTACCCTTTTTTTGACAGTGGACTATCCGATTCCACTTAGAAATGAAGGTACTGCCCCAGTGTCCAGCTGTTGTACCCTTACAGGTTGTTGTACCCCTTTTTTTTGACAATGGACTATCTGATTCCACTTAGAAATGAAGGTACTGCCTCAGTGTCCAGCTGTTGTACCCTTACAGGTTGTTGTACCCCCTTTTTTGACAGTGGACTATCCGATTCCACTTAGAAATGAAGGTACTGCCCCAGTGTCCAGCTGGTGTACCCTTACAGGTTGTTGTACCCCCATTTTTGACAGTAGACTATCCGATTCCACTTAAAAATGAGGGTAGTGCCCCAGTGCCCAACTGTTGGACCCTTACAGGTTGTTTTACCCCTTTTTTTGACAGTGGACTATCCGATTCTACTTAGAAATGAAGGTACTGCCCCAGTGTCCAGCTGTTGTACCCTTACAGGTTGTTGTACCCCCATTTTTGACAGTGGACTATCCGATTCCACTTAAAAATGAGGGTAGTGCCCCAGTGCCCAACTGTTGTAACCTTCCAGGTTGTTTTACCCCTTTTTTTGACAGTGGACTATCCGATTCTACTTAGAAATGAGGGTACTGCCCCAGTGTCCAGCTGGTGTACCCTTACAGGTTGTTGAACCCCAATTTTGAGAGTGGACTATCCTTTTCCACCTAGAAATTATGGTACTACCCTAGTGTTCAGTTGTTGTACTCTTACAGGCTGTTGAACCCTTTTTTGACAGTGGACTATCCCATTCCACTTAGAAATGAAGGTACTGCCCCAGTCTCCAGCTGTTGTACTCTTACAGTTTGTTGTACCTCTTTTTTTGACAGTGGACTATCTGATTCCACCTAGAAATGAAGGTACTGCCCCAATGTCCAGTTGTTGTACCCTTACAGGTTGTTGTACCTCTTTTTTTGACAGTAGATTATCCGAATCCACCTAGAAATTAGGGTACTTCCCCAGTGTCCAGCTGTTGTACCCTTACCGGTTGTTGTACCCCTTTTTTGACAGTGAACTATCCAATTCCACTTAGAAATAAAGGTACTGCCCCAGTGTCTAGCTGTTGTACCCTTACAGGTTTTTGTACCCCTTTTTTGACAGTGTGCTATCCGATTCCACCTAGAAATGGACTGTGAATGGTAAGGAGAGGAAAACACATTCTAATTAGAATTTCTGAACCTCCCAGGAGGGCTCGAAAACAACATTATCCCAAACTGTAACCTTGTTAGCATTATACTTGCTTCCACTGCAATTGAAGATAAAGCTTGCATTTCAAACTGTGCAAAGGCCAGAATTCCTCAGGAAGACTACTTAATCATATTTTCCTTTGCATTCACGCAGGTTTCTCTTCTGGACGGAGTGGGGCCAGAGTCCTACTATCTCCAGGTCACGTCTTGATGGTTCAGAGCAGTCTGTGCTTGTTAGCACCGGGCTAGCAAGGCCCAACGGCATCTCTGTAGACTACCAGGTCTGCTTTCACTACATGCTTACACTTACAGGTTGCAGTCCATGTTGATTTCACTGCTTGTCTTGCAGCTTTAGGGCAGCCCTGCCTTCTTAATACAACAGATGCATGATGTTTGTCTTCCAACTGTGTTGTAGGAAAATAGATTATACTGGTGCGACGCCCGGAACAACAAGATCGAAAGAATCAACCTTGAGCGGGGTGAGCAGAGGGAGATTGTGTTCTCATCGAGTGGGGTGGATATGTTTTCCATAGCAGTCTTTGGGGCTTACCTCTTCTGGTCTGACAGGTAATTTATTTTTCCATAAATGTTACAGTCTCTAAGAATGACCCAGGAATGCACATACCGTCTCACTTTTCCTACAAGGTCGCGATGCCTAGTGCAAAAAGACACATTTGATTATTTCAGAATCTCTCTTGGTTCAAAGTCATTCCAAAGATGAGTTATCTCACCTTCTGTTAGACCAGCTGTGTACTGTATTTTAATGAGTTCTTTGGTTTTAATTAGTCGAGGGCCATTGATTAGCAAGTGTTAAACTTTCGGACTTGTGCCCCCTCTAGAGCCTACGCCAACGGATCCATTCGCCGTGCTTCCAAGAAAGACGCCGTGGATGTAGTGACCATCAGGAGCGGCTTGGGTGTCAGTCTGAAAGATGTGAAGGTCTTTAACCAGGATCGGGAGAAAGGTTGAGGTTTCACTTAATGGCAGTTTTCCTGTTCTTTGAACATTGCACCAATGCACACAACTACAAGTTTATCCCAGATAAAGCAGGGGTGTCCAGTCCTGCTTCTGGATGACCTTTTTGCAGAGTTTCCATGGAAGTTACTAGTAACCCTAAAGACCTCGATTAGCTGGTTCAGAGGTGATTAATGAGTACTAGAGCTAAAATCAAAAGGAAAGTGGCCCTCCAGGAGCTGGATTGGATACTCCTGCTGATAAACGAACACCTGATGATGGACGCCGTATGTAAAAGACAAAGAAAGTCTTTTTTTGTGAAAGTTTGTGTTTTTTGAGCTTTACGAGAAGGGAATAGCTCACCCAAACATGATGAAACCCTTTCAAATTATGTTTGAATTTAGTTTGCATGCTGAAACTTTGGACTTAAATCTATTGTTAGAAGATAGTTTTCAACTCCGGCCCTCGAGATCAACTTTCCTGCAGAGTTTAGCTCCAAAGAACATAGTTTGTAACTTTCTATCAAGCCTGAAGACCTGGATTAGCAAGCAAGTCACTTTTTAAATCAGAATAGCCTGAAATGACTTCAAACACTCAGTTGCACTTCAGTTGCAGTTTGGAAGTGACTTTGCTTACTCTATTTGTCTTTTTGTGTGAACAGTTAATTGCTACATGTTATTCCAAAGTAGTTTTCCTTGCAGTCTGTAATCGAAATTACAGTCTTCACCTGAAACCACTTTTCTGTTTTAGACTGATGTCACCCCCCCCCCCCTCCCAAAAAAAAAAAAAAAAACTTAATTTTCGACTTCTACACTGCAAACTCAAGAAACCATGTTTAATGAATTATTTAGTCCCTGGTGGACGTTCTAGCAATCCTGAAGACCTGGATTAGCTGGTTCAGGTGTGTTTGATTAGGGTTGGAGCTAAACTCTTGGCTAGAGTAGAGTGTAGCTCCAACCAGCTTCAAAACACCTGCTTGGAAGTCTGAAGGCTTTGATTAGCTGTGTTTAATTAGGGTTGGAGCTAAACTCAGCAGGACAGTGGCCTTCCAGGAGCTGACTTTGACACCCCTAGTTTAGAGAGAGCCTGATCTTGGATTTTCTGACTTACCCAGGTACGAACGCTTGCAGCAGAGCGAACGGAGGATGCCAGCAGCTTTGTTTTTACTTGGGGAATAACCGGAAAACCTGTGCTTGCGCTCACGGATATCTTGCTCAGGATGGACTCAGGTGCAACAGGTACGAGGGTTACCTGCTGTACTCCGAGAGGACCGTTTTGAGGAGTATTCATCTATCGGATGAGAATAACCTCAACTCGCCTGTTAGAGCGTACGAGAACCCGAATTATTTTAAAAACGTTATAGCTTTGGCTTTTGATCACCGTCAGAAAGCGCACGGATCCAATCGGATTTTCTTCAGCGATGTTCATTATGGGAATATACAAGTCATCAGTGACGACTGGACTGGACGACGTGTGATTGCTGAGAGTAAGTAATATGTCTAATTACTTTCCTTGCCTAGTTATTTTGTCTGCAGACATAGCAAGTAGTTGTTTTGAGAACCCTTTCACAAATTCATGCTCAAGTCTGCTATGTTTTCTTGGACTTTTAGTTTCTTTAAAAAACCTATGACAATATCTAGTGCAACTTAAATGTTGTTTAGAAAGCTGATATCTTCTGAATAATGCTGATGTTTAGTTCATATCACGTCTGTGAGGAAAAATTTGAATGAATTGGAAATTGGTTGTATGCATTTGTCAAAACTTTTAGACCTTTCACACGCTTCTATTGGAACGTCCAGCTATCTGTCCATGGTACTTTCATAACACATTAATTTGCTTTATTTGCAATGCAGCTCATATTTGTAGTGGCATCACGGCCAATTAACTGTGGTAAAATGTAAATAAATTATCCATACAGGGTACAGCCAATTACTCTGATAAAGCAGCAGCCCAGTAGCCGGCATTGAAATTCATACCTCTTGTGATTTATCAGGCCCTAACCTTGTCAACATTAACACACGTCTCATTTAATCAGTATGCCATTAACCTCCAGAGCTGTCAGTTCGCAGCTGCCGTGCAGAACGATAGCTTGCCTGAGAGGAATTGTGATATTTGTCAAGCGAGGCCGTGGCAGGCGCTCAGATTGTTATACCTGACCCTAGACGCTAAGCTTTATCCTGTGTCATGGATTTATGCTGATATATCGCAAGCATGTATGTTGGCGTTCAGCTGATAAACAGCTTGTCGAGGGCTGATAGAGGTGAGGGAATGGCTGTTTAGTTGAAATGACTTCTGATTTGTGATGATATGAGTTTAAATGTTGAGTTTAAAGTGAACTGGCTCGACAGAGCGGTGAATAGGAATGAATCTCATAAAACCGCGCAAGAATGAGAATGGGAACTTGGCAAGAGCTCTGCTTGTGGCCTAAAATCTGACGTGGACATGTTTTTGTACATTTCATCTGACAGCTATAACTGTATTGCTCTAGTATCTTCCAAGACCAGCTTTTGTTGACAGGAAGGTTCAATTTTGACGTATTGCAGCTTCTCGAAATCAAAGACAATTGCTTGGCCCGATGACTTTTACTCAGACCTCTACAGTTTTCACCAGCGCTGGTGATTAAAGACTTTGTTTTTGTCACGCTGTTAACAATGCACCCAGATCTTCTTTATTGACAACGGCTCAGCCTGTTCAGTCAGCGTGAACTTTCGCAGACAGAGGAATCACACCTAATCTTGCTCGCTCTTCATGTATACGACTGTCAGAACTGTCATAGAGGCACCCTGCCTGCCTCTTCCTGTGCTTGCAAAAGAGCCTCGGGGTTATTTAACACTTACATTGCAGCATGTTTGTTCTTGCAAGCTGTTGATGACTTTTTAAGGGTGTACTTAACTTAAAAATTAAAAGTATGATATTTATTCAATCTGTTGTTCAATACCAGTTTGACTTACTTTCTTCTGTGCAACACGGATGAAGAAATGTCTCTCTGTCTATTTATTTTTCTAATAATAATCTGGGCGGTACGTATTATCACTGTAAATTTGCTGACAATACAAAATTTGGGATTAGGAATTCTTTTTTTTTTTTTAAAGAACTTGCTTTGCGGCAGCCTCACATCAAGTTTTTGTAGTAAGGTGGCACTTTTTGTATCATTTTCTTCATATATTGGTATCTTAAATATGATTTTAAATGTTGTGTTTATTTGCTAAAAAACACTACATATTTGGGCTTAAACATTTTGTATGTGCCCCCTATATTTGGATTTATTTGTATAGGAGATGCTTTTATTCAGAGCAACTTAGATTTTTTTTCATTTTCTTTTGGGTGAACGGCTTCTCACTAGTAATACAAAGTTTCAGACATTGTTCAGAACAGTACACGTTATAGTAGTTTTAAGTAAAAACTTTAAGCATTTTAAGAGATGCCAGAATAATGAGTGAATCGTTCTTTTAAGCAATATCCTTTGAATGAATCAATCTATCTGAATGATTCATTGATCCTAATCTCAAGTTTAAATGATTGAGTCAGTTTTGAGTCAAAATATCAAGGTGTATATTGAATATTGTCAAAATTTCTCACTTGAACATCAAGGTTCGAGTGAGCTATTAACTTCTGCATTCAGATTGAGTCAGTGAATTCAACTTTGAATGAGTCATTTATACCAGATTTGTAAACTAAATTGACCGATTCATTCTAAAGATCTAAACTAAAAGATTCACTCTTGATTCTGGCATCTCTGCTTTTCTTATGAACATGCAAAATGTAGTTAATAATGGCTTCGATTTTGAGTTTTTCACTCAAAACTATCATATGACTTCAGAAGACTTGAAATATAATTTTTTTGAATCTTTTGCATATTTTTGTGTCCTTTTTGAAGCTTAAATGTTCCAGTCCTCCTTTTTTTTCTTTTTCTTGTAGTTGCACAAAAAGCGATTAGTAGAATTCTTTAAATGTTTCATTTTTGTTTCATGTACTTTCCCTAAAAAGATTTAAAAATTTAGAAAAAAATATCAAATTTTAAGTAAACTGTTAACTTCTGCATCCAGATTGAGTCAGTGAACTGATCTCATGTTCTATTTCAGTCCAATTTGTGAATGAGTCATTCAGACCAGTTTTGTAAACTAAATTGATTGATTCATTGAATTAATCAAAAGATTCACTCATGATTTTGCAATCTGTACTTCTCTTATAAACAAAAAATTCAGCAAATAATGACTTTCAACCTTTTCACTCTAAACTATCGTATGACTTAAGACTTGAAATCTTTTGTCTAATCTTTTGTTTATTTTCTTTATTTTAGTGTTGTTTTTGGAGTTGAAACATTCCAGCTATGAATTATTATTGAGTCAATGAAGTGAACTAGAAATCTATATCAGTCCAATTTGTGAATGAGTCATTAAGACCAGTTTTGTAAACTAAATTGATTAATTCAGTATCTCAAAAGATTTGCTCATGATTTTGTCATCTGTACTTCTCTCATAAACATCCAAAATTTAGTGAATAATGACTTAAATTTCAAGTTTTTCACTCAAAACTATCATATGGCTTCAGAAGAATCTATTTTAATATTTTAATCTATTTTAATATTTTGTGTATTTTTGTGTCCTTTTTGAAGCTTAAATATCCCAGTCCTGTTTTTTTGGTTAGTAGTATTCTTCATCTTTTGTGAACTTTTGCTAAAAAGATGTATATTGAAAATTTTCAACCTTTAGAAAAAGACCAAGTTCAAGGGAACTGTTAACTGCTGCATTCAAATTGAGTCAATGAAGTGAATGAATCATTTAGACCAGTTTTGTAAACTAAATTGATTGATTCATTCATGATTTTTCCATCTATACTTCTCTTATGAGTCCCAAATTTAGTGAATAATGACTTAAATTTCAAGTTTTTCCACTCAAACCTGCCATATGACTTAAGAAGACTTGAAATATAAATTTTTCTTGCATCTTTTTTTGAATCTTTTGTTTATTTTTGTGACATTTTTGAAGCTTAAACATTCCAGCCCTGATTTATTATTGAGTCAGTGAAGTGAACTAGAAATCTATATCAGTCCGATTTGTGAATGAGTCATTTAGACCAGTTTTGTAAACTAAATTGATTGATTCATTCAGTATTTCAAAAGATTCGCTCATGATTTTGCCATCTGTACTTCTCTTATAAACATCCCAAATGTAGTGTTTAATGACTTAAATTTCAAGCTTTTCACTCTTAACTATCACATGACTTAAGAAGACTTGAAATATACCTTTTGAATCTTTTGTTTATTTGTGTGTCCTTTTGAAGCTTAAACATTCCAGCCCTGATTTATTATTGAGTCAATGAAGTGAACTAGAAATTGATTGATTCATTCAGTATTTTAAAGGTGCCATAGAATGCATTGAATCAATATTTTAAATTGTTCTCTGATGGCATAGGAAAGGGCAAAAATTCTCCAGAAACGGTTTTACAAGTCCATTTACAACCCTAGGATTTGTCCCTAGAATGAAATGCTCTGCTACTGCCTTATTTGGAAGGTCCGTGAATATTAATGAGGGGCTCTGCTCTGATTGGCTGTTTCACAGAGCTGCTCATCTCAATAGCTCGCACATGTAGGAAATATATATTTAATTACGGAGCTCTAGCCGCTTTTAATATGTGGTTTGTTAAATCTGCCATTTTGAATCCGCGACATTTTACTCTCACTATTGTGATCGCATGTGCTCTGTGTAAAGTTATAATGCAGCAACACAAGTACTTACCACACAAGTTTAGATGCTTGTCAGTGATACTCAGGATCTGTAAATCATTCACCATCATCAGCGCAGTCATTTCTCCATCATTCATCATCATCATCAGCGCAGTCATTTCTCTGTTTATGTGATAAGTGAAATCTTATGTACTGCAATGTAACAGGCTACCGCTAGCATTAAGCTAACCATGTCCCTTCAGTGGCTTGCCTTATTTTACTGATGTACTGACGTTAATGATGATTGGGCTATGCAAATGTTGGGGGCATAACTATTAACGATTGGGACTATTGTGTAATAGTCTGTGTTATGTTGGAATTTACCTATTTTTGGTGGTCTTTTGCAAACACCAGATTTATATAAGAAGGAGGAAATGGTGGTGTTTGAGACTCATGGTATGTCATGTCCATGTACTGAACTGTTATTATTTAACTATGCCAAGGTAAACACAGTTTTCCATTGTATGGCACCTTTAAGACTCGCTCATGATTTTGCCATATACACTTCTCTTATGAACCCCAAATTTAGCAAATAATAACTTAAATTTCAAGTTGTTCACTCAAAACTGTCATATGACTTCAGAAGTCTTAAAATATACCCTTTTTCATCTTCTTGAATCTTTTGTTCATTTTTGTCTTTTTTAAAGCTTAAACATTCCAGTCTTTTTTTAGTAGTTGCACACAAAGCGATTAGCAGTATTCTTCAAATATTTATCTTTTGTGAACTTTTAATAAAAAGATGTGCAGGTATGTGCCAAAAAATTAGAATATTGAGGGAAAGTCCATTTATTTCAATAATTTTTCAAAAAGTGAAACTTGTATGTTATATTTGTTCACTACACACAAAGTCAAATATTTCAAGACTTCATTTGTTTCAATTTTAATGATTATGGATTAAAGATAAAAAAAAAATCTTTCTCAATAAAAAAAAAAAAAGTATTTCTCAATATTAGAATGTCATGACAAAGTTCAACACTGTAGGCTCCCAGTGTCCCAATCTAGTTAGCTAATTAACGCAAAACACCGGCGAAGGTTTCCTCAGCCTATAAATTGCCTCAGTCTGGCTTAGTAGGCTTCAGAAATTATGGGGAAGACTGCTGACTTGACAGTTGTGCAGAAGACCATCATTGACACCCTCCATAAGGAGGAAAAGTCTTAAAAGGCAATTGCAAAAGAAGCTGGATGCTCACAGAGTGCAGTATAGAAGTATATTAAAGGATAACTATTGCCAAAATGCAACCTGGGCTATTTTTTTTTTTACTCTAAACGAGACAAACGTATATCTAAAAGCATAATTACGACAAACGAGCCGTTTTTGAGATTGACCGTGATTTGGTTTTGTGGTCAGTGGCCGGTGAATGGGAGTACTAAGGGCATAAATTTGAGCGCGTCAAAATCGATATTTTTACGACACTAAGAAGGCTCGACAAACCATGAAACTTTGCTCAAAGTATCGCCTGGGTCGCTACACATGAACTCAAGCATTGAGAACATTGTTTGTGTACACAGAGTTTACTAAAAAGAAAGGTTTTGAACAACTCACTGACACTGTTTGGGTTTCCGCTCGCAGCCATCTTGCCAGTCAAGAAGTGTCGATCTCCGAATGCGAATGAATGGACTCCATAGGATGAAATATTAGACTTACATGAGGCTCTTTTTACAACTAGAAGGTTAATATTGTTTTTCACTTGCGACAAAACAACGAATTAGCCGTGCATTTATATGGAAATATGCTTTAGGAGCTATCCATCCTCGCAATCGGAGATCAATGCATGACATGGGCTACAGCTGGAGAATTCCATGCATCAAGCCACTCCGGAACCAAAAACAACGTCAGAAGCGTCTGAACTGGGCTAAGGAGAAAAAGTACTGGTCCTGTTGCCCAGTGGTCCTGTTTTCAGATGAAAGCAAATTTTGCATTTGGAAATCAAGGTCGCAGAGTCTGGAGAAAGACCGGAGAGGCACAAAAGTCAAGCTGCTTAAAGTCCAGTGTGAAGTTTCCACAGTCAGTGATGGTTTGGGGAGCCATGCCATCTGCTGGTGTGGGTCCATTGTCTTTTATCAAGTCCGCAGTCAACGCAGCTGTCTACCAGGAAACTTTAGAGCACTTAATGCTTCCTGCTGCCAACAAGCTTTTTGGAGATGATGATTTTATTTTCCAGCAGGATTTGGCACCTGCCCACAAAGCCAACACTACCAGTACCTGGTTTAATAGCCATGGAATAACTGTACTTGTTTGGCCAGGAAACTCGCCTGACTTAAACCTCATTGAAAATCTATGGGGTATTGTCAAGAGGAAGATGAGGGAACAGAGACCCCGGAATGCAGATGAGCTGAAGGTCAATATCAGCGATATTGGGCTACCATAACACCTCAACTGTGTCAAAGGCTGATCGCCTCCATGCCACGCCGCCTTGATGCTGTAATTAGTGCAAAAGGAGGCCCAACAAAGTACTGAGGACATAATAGAGTACATTAACACACTTTTCAGAAGGCCATCATGTGTTTAAGATCCTTTTTTTATTGGTCACATGAAATATTCTAATTTTGTGAAATACTAGGATTTTTTTTTAGGTCTTTAATCCATAATCATCAAAATTGAAACAAATAAAGGCTTGAAATATTTCACTTTGTGTGTAGTGAACTAATATAACAAACAAGTTTCACTATTTGAAACAAAATATTGTAATAAATGGACTATCCCTCAATATTCAAATTTTTGGCACATACCTGTACATCTTTTTATCAAAAGTTCACAAACGATGAATCTTTGAAGAATACCACGAATTGCTTCTTGTGCAACTACAAAAAACAAAAATGGACTGGAACGTTTAAGCTTTAAAAAGGACACAAAAATCAAAAAATCAAAAATATGTTTCAAGTGAACTGCTAACTACTGCATTCAGATGAAGTGAACTTGAAATCTATATCAGTCTGATATGTGAATGAGTCATTCAGACCAGTTTTGTAAACGAATTTGATTCATTTAGTATTTCAAAAGATTCACTTATGATTTTTTTTTCAGATGCAGCAAATTATAAATGTCTTACATTTCTTTTGTTTTTAAATCAAAACTATCATATGGCTTCAGAAGACTTGAAATATACTTGTTTTTTTATTTAAATCTTTTGAGTATTCTCCTATTTGAAGCTCAAATATTCCAGTCCTGTTATGTGTTGTTCTTGTTTTTTTTTTTTTTGTTTTTTTTTTGTTTTTTTTTTTTTTTTTTTGTAGTTGCACAAAAAGCAATTAGTAATATATATATTTTTTTAATTTCTTCTTTTGTGAACTAAAAAGATGTACAGTACAGACCAAACGTTTGGACACACCTTCTCATTCAAATGAGAATTCAACTGAAAAAACTTGTGAAAAAATATCTTTCAGGTGGTCAAATAGCAAATAGTGGAGCTCTGCAGCCACCTACTGGTAAAAGTTATTTTTTTACTTTTAAAACGGGATTTTCCAAAAGATGGGCAAAAATCTTACACTAAACCATGTGAAATTATCCATGTTATCCCCATGAATCAAAGATAGAAATGTGGGTCTTTTATAAAGTGAGTTTTACATAAAAAAGCAGTTTTTGTATAAAAACCCATTTAAAAAATATTTATGTATTAATTTATATATGTTTAAAAAAAATATCACTAAACCAATGAAAAGTGCACAAATGTAAAGTAAAAACTTTAATAAACAGAAAAAATATACAGTACAGACCAAAAGTTTGAACACACCTTGTCATTCATTTGATTCATTCAGTATTTCAAAAGATTCGCTCATGATTTTGCCATCTGTACTTCTGTTATGAAAGTGCTTGAAGATTTGAAATATACTGTATTTCAATTTCATCCCTTTGCACTATTTTTTGTCATTTTAAAAGCTTTTTTGTAGTAATTAGTGTAATTCTTTACAGTTTTATCTTGTGTGTTTCGTAGCAGCATTAAGGTGAGTAAATGATAACAGATTTTTTTTTAAAATAACACTTTTTTGCTCTATTCACACATCAGGGTTATTTTTAGACATGTTACTTAGCTACAAAAAGGCTAATCAGTGTAGAAAATACAAAGAGCAAACAACACCATAGTATAATTAGCCATTTAAGAGAGACATGTCTGGTTTAGGAATGAAGAGAGTGGCCATTGAAATTCAGTGGCAGTCTGTGGGAGAATATTAGAAAGAATTAAAGGTCTTTCTTCATCAAGACTCCACAAGTGCACAAGACGTCCAGCCCTGAAGGCTTTTTATCCGTGTGTGAGGAAAATCGATTGCGGGTTAGGGGTGAAAGAGAGCTACTGCGAGAGTATTGGCTTGGAGAGAGAGACATGCAGAGGGAGGCCGTCAGACAGACAGCCAGCGTGAACTATGCCAGAGGGGTTCGACTGCACATGATCAGCTGTCAGGCCTTTAGAGAAAGAGCGAGAGACAGCGATGCCAATGCTGCGTCTCCGTCGGGGGAAATCTGTCTTTGTTAGCCATGAGGACGGTGATGGATCGCAGGCAGGATGTGATCGGTTGACACACACGTAATTTACCGTACAGGAGATGTTTCCAGGGCAACACGCATCTTACGTAACTCTCGTCGGAGCCTGAAGTGAAAATGTCATGTCAGCTTCATTCCTAAAGCCAGTCATTTTCATCTGGAGCCTTGTTCCTGATGACCTCTGATAAACAAATACCAAGTTATTGCTGTTTAAAGTCATGTTTGCTTTCTTAGCACTTGTTCCTTGTCTTTTTGTGAACCATTTTTTTTTTTTCTGTGAACGCATGATATGTTGGTATGATATTGGGTTATTATTATATTGTGTGTTTATTTTTGCATACTCATTTAACCCTGGATTTTGCCATTTAGATTTCCATTGCTGTCATTTAACACTCACTTAAAGTTTAAATGGAACAGATGAACGTACAGTGCCTTGCAAAAGTATTCATACCCCTTCATTTTTTTTCACATTTTGTTGCAGCATTATGTTAAACAGCTTTAAATTAGTTTTCCCCCACATCAATTTACACTCCATACACCATAATAATGACAAAGCAAAAACCAGATTTGCAAATTTTGCACATTTATTAAAAACAAAACACTGAAATAAGTACATTAACTCAGTACATAGTTGAAGCACCTTTACAGCCTCAAGTCTTTTTGGGTATGATGTGACAAGCTTTGCACATCTGCATTTGGCAATTATCTGCCATTCTTTGCCTCACCTTTTCACCTCTCAAGCTCTGTCAGCTTGGATGGGGGCTGGCAGACATTTTCTAGAGTAATAGTTGTTCCAGTCGTCTTCCATTATGGATAATGGAGGCTACATGCTTCTGTGAACCTTCAATGCAGCAGATTTTTTTCTGAACTCTTTGCCTAGATCATTGCCTTAACGCAAGTCTGTCACTGAGCTCTACAGGCAGTTATCTTGACCTCAGGACTTGGTTTTTGCTCTGATATGCATTTTCAGCTGTTAGACCTTTTCTGAGAGGTGTGTGCCTTTCTAAATCATACTCAAATGAATTTGCCACAGTTTAATTCCACTCGAAGTGTAGTAACATCTAGAAGCAATATGAATGCTCCTGAGCTAAATTTCGAGTGTCCCAGAAAAGGGTATGAATACTTATGCAATGGGATCTTTGCAAATTTATTAGAAATAAAAAAACTGAAAAGTTGTTACAAACCTGTTTTGTGCTGTTTTGTGTCATTATGGTGTATGAGACGTAGATTGATGTGGAAAAAAAGTAATTTAAAGCAGTTTAACATAATGCTGCAACAAAACAAAATGTGAAAAAAAATGAAGGGGTATGAATACTTTCGCAAGGCACTGTACATATGGTAGGTTTTATGTGATGGTTTTGTAGCTGTCATTGCAGTCCTGAACTTTTTTTTTATAAGACACCATGTACATTTAATGGCGCTAAAAGAGCGTTTGGTTTTTCCCTGGGAACGGATAAACATACATATGGTACATTTTATGTGTTGTTGGTTTTGTAGGTGTCACCGCAGTTCTGAACTTTTTTGCAAGACGTAAAATGCGTACCGCCATGTACAGTATGTTTTTATTACATATTCAGTGTGAAATGTCCACTAAGTGGCGCTAAAAGAGTGTTCGTTTTTTTTCTCCGGAACAGATGAACGTACACATGGTACATTTATGTGGCATTGGTTTTGTAGGTGTCACCGCAGTTCTGACTTTAAATATTTGTTGAGTGGCGCTAAAAGCCCGTCATTTTTTTTATACAACATACCATCTGCACTACACCTAAACCTACCCGGTAGTATGAACAAAAGCAAATGTGATGTTTTAGCTTGTTTTTCAAACTCTTTCATTGTGAGTCATGCTTTTGACAGACCCAGGGATTCCACATCCTAAATCTAATCCCATGCCAGAGTTACAGAGAAAGCTTGTTATATCTGGAAAGCAAAACACATGGAGCTGTAACCATAACTGTGTACAAAAATGATTACAGAGGCTCACCGTTTTACTGCTTCTTCTAGTGCGAATTTCTGTTGGAAGCTGCTGTGATATGTACTCAAGATTGTCACAAAGCATTTTGTGTCTTGTGAAAAAGTTCCCAGAGGTTCGTTTTCATCTGGAGACCATGTAGTAAAAAAAGACTACAGATCTATACAGGTGGAGCTGGGGAGGTTTCTGGAGGGTTTCTAAGGCATGCTGTGACTGCGACAGCAAGTGCTAGCCGGGCATTTGAATTTTGAAGCTCATTGGCTGCTGATGTGAAAGTAACCAATCAGCTGCACCATGTAAATAATGATGTGATTATATCAGGTTGAGTTAGAATTGGTCTTCGACATTTAGACATCTAGACATCTAGAAAGTTAATGGCAGAATTGTATGGTTTTCAAGGCTGATGCTGATAACAATTATTAAAGGTCAAGTAGACTGATAAACAATGCTTTCAACTGAAAAAAAAAAAAAAATCCTAGAGGGAAGTTCCTGTGCCATGTAGACATCTAGGAAGTTCATGACAGAACTTTGTATTTAATCTAATAGGGGGTCGACTGATATGTGTTTTTCAGGGCAGATACCAATTATTACAGATCAAGTAGACCAATAACCAATATTTTGAAGAGATATATATGTCTGGTTTAAAAATGAAAATTAATATAAAAAGTAATGAACGAGTATATTACATATTAAGTTGACTGATAACCGATATTTTGAACCGATATATTACATTTCTGGTGTAGAAATGAAAATGAACGAGTATATAACGTATTAAGTTGACTGATAAACGATATTGTTACGGAGTGCCCGGCAGCCCCACTAGAGGGCACTCCGATATGAACTCTCTTCTGTTTTGTGTTCACTCAACCCACCATGATTTTACTCTTGTCTGTGTTATGTTCTCATTGGTTCCCCTATTCAATGTGTTTGTCTCCCATTGGTTGTTTCTGTCATGTGACCCCTAGTGTTTGCTATAAAGCCTCTCCCTTCCCCCTCTGTGTTCACTGATCGTTGTTTAGCATTTATCATTAATCTTGTATCTTGTTTCCTTGTTTTCATAGCCTTGTCTCAGTTCTGATAGTCTCTTAGTCATAGTCATAGTTTTTCCCAGTTTCATAGTTTAGTTTCATTTCCCATTTTGGACTGCTCATTTGGATTTTGACCTTCTGCCTGTGTTTTCAGTTCACGCTTTGGATTATCTTGGATGTTCTTGTTTGCTGGTGATTTTGACCCTGCTTGTCAACCACGATCTGTTTAATAAAGCTTTGCGTTTGGATCCACCTCATACAGTCTCCGTTACAGATATTTTGAACCGATATATTACATTTCTGGTGTAGAAATGAAAATGAACGAGTACATTACAGATTAAGAAGATGATAACAGATATTTTTAACCGATATATTACATTTCTGGTGTAGAAATGAAAATGAACGAGTATATTACAGATTAAGACGATGATAACCGATATTTTTAACCGATATATTACATTTCTGGTGTAGAAATGAAAATGAACGAGTACATTGCAGATTAAGAAGATGATAACAGATATTTTTAACCGATATATTACATTTCTGTTGTAGAAATGAAAATGAACGAGTATATTACAGATTAAGAAGATGATAACAGATATTTTTAACCGATATATTACATTTCTGTTGTAGAAATGAAAATGAACGAGTATATTACAGATTAAGAAGATGATAACAGATATTTTTAACCGATATATTACATTTCTGTTGTAGAAATGAAAATGAACGAGTATATTACAGATTAAGTTGACTGATAACCAATATTTTGAACCGATATATTCCATTTCTGTTGTAGAAATGAAAATGAATGAGTATATTACATATTAAGTTGACTGATAACCGATATTTTGAACCGATATATTACATTTCTGGTGTAGAAATGAAAATGAACGAGTATATTACAGATTAAGAAGATGATAACAGATATTTTTAACCGATATATTACATTTCTGTTGTAGAAATGAAAATGAACGAGTATATTACAGATTAAGTTGACTGATAACCAATATTTTGAACCGATATATTCCATTTCTGTTGTAGAAATGAAAATGAACGAGTATATTACATATTAAGTTGACTGATAACCTATATTTTGAACCGATATATTACATTTCTGGTGTAGAAATGAAAATGAACGAGTATATTACAGATTAAGAAGATGATAACAGATATTTTTAACCGATATATTACATTTCTGGTGTAGAAATGAAAATGAACGAGTATATTACATATTAAGTTGACTGATAACCGATATTTTGAACCGATATATTACATTTCTGGTGTAGAAATGAAAATGAACGAGTATATTACAGATTAAGAAGACAATAACCAATATTTTTAACCGATATATTACATTTCTGGTGTAGAAATTAAAATAAACGAGTATATTACAGATTAAGTAGACAGATAACCGCTATTTTGAACCGTTATATTACATTTCTGGTGTAAAAATTAAAATGAAAATCAAATGAAAGAATTACAAGGGCTCTGACATAAACTTTATTGTTTTAAAATGATTTTACCATCAAACTGGTTTTGAAAATGACCGATAACCATAAAAATTCTTAATATCGGCACTGATATTTGGTTGACCACTATTTAATAACATTGTTAAATATAATCTTTAACAAATCTAAAAAAGTAATATGTGTTTAACTTATATGTGTATTCAATAATATACAAACATAATACGATTTTGTTTAAAGTTGAAATACTAAAATATATAAAACTAAATAAACTACAACCTAAAACTATAGACATATATAAAGGACAAACACAAAACTCTAAAACATTAAAAACTTTAATATTATATAAATGATACTAGAATAACATTGGTATATCATTAATGCTTTTGACACTTTTGATCATATTCATACTTAAGTTTTGTATTTTTAATAAACATTTTAAATGTTGAATTTGAATGTAACTTTCACAGAAATCATATATTTCTAAAATATGCCAAATTGGAAGAACTAATGGCTCAGAAAAGTGTTATCATTTCTGAAAAAAAGTGCCAACATGAGTTAAAATGTGACATTATCTAATGTAATGACATTTTTTAAGAAGATTGATTGATTTGATTCAAATGATACAAAAACAATATTATTTAAATAGTATTACAAGGATACTTTAGATATATCATAGAATCTGTTTTCATTTGTTTTGTTTTTGCAAATGCCCTATTTTTACTATTCCATCCAGTTCTGGCTAATATCAACACTACACATTAAATATCTTCTTACTGCTAAAACCTGAGAGGACAGATGTTTAAATGGTTTGCAACAGGCAATTTATCTTGACTTAAAGTATTTGCGACACATGATGGATTGCAGATGTTAGCAAATCTGCGAACACTTTACAACAAAGTTTGTTAAGCTCCAGAAGAGACATGTGAGTTTACACTGGTTGTTTTCTCAAATTTAAGTGTCAGTTTGCTCTTCATTGATTCTCATTGCTGTCTTGGAGAAACAGTTGCGATATTGACAATATTTGTGATTTTTCTTACCTACAGTCAATTGCAAATGGTCTAAACGAATTAATTGTGTTAGTTTGGAATAGGCTGGTGTTATATCGTCTTCCTTCGGCTCAGTCGGCGTCCTGTTTTACGCTTGTTAAATCGTTGTTATGTTCACTGCAAGTAATCTAGCAGAGCCTGTGTGTTCTATTCAGTGCCAGTCACTTTCCCTGTCAGGCTCTATGGGGGTTTTGAGGATGAGGAACCACATCCTAAAAAAGTAAAATATTTCTGCAGGGCTTCTTAAAACACCCTGCTCAGGTTGCAGTGTGATAAACTCGAAAGAGTGTTTTTCCCATGCATTATGCAATTGCAAGATCAAAAAGACTGAATAATCGTTTGATCAGTTGCACGATTTTGTTTTTCACAAAAAAGCAGGTTATAAAAATGCGCTGAACTTTGGGTCAGGTCGTACATGATATGATTTCTTATATGAAATAAATGAGACTAGTGTTAATTCAGCTACTGCAGTGGTGAGGTGTTTCAAAGGAAAACTTTTAAAACTTAAAAATAATAATAATAATAAAAAAAAAAGATTTATTTTGCATTTGGAAAAGCAACTGCATTTTCTAAAATCAATTACAATAGTTATTATTATAAATAATCACTTGTAGTGAAATTAAACATACGCTATTTATGTTTATTTTTGTGATTATTTCGCAAAATTGCTATATCCAGTTTCAATTCCCTGCTTGCCAAACTAAAACAGAACAGACAGAAGCTTATTTTTCTAGTCAGCGTTTATCCAGCTGCTAAGGCATACAACATGTTTATTTTTGTCATCATTTCACGAAATTGCTATATCCAGCAAAGAGAGCCCTCAGAACAGTTTCAATCTCAATTCAATTTCAAAAGTTTTCAGAAGACAATCACAAACTTTGCCTAGACACCAAATTCAGAATCAAAAGTCAAGTTAATAATAGAACTCAGCAAAATGCCTTTCAGGGCTCTACACTTACTTTTCTTTCACTTGTGCTCCTAACTTATATAAAAAAAAAATAAAAAAAAATCAGGAGCACTGTCTAATCAATAATTTAAAAATCTGATCAAAATCGGGAGAGGCATTGTTCTAACTTTATTAAAAGTATGTAATCTTTTATATCAATAAAAATTCTCACCTTTTATTTACATTTGAACAAAAAGTGGCATGTCCAAAATTATTCATACCCTTCCCAAACTGTCACAGTCTATGGGAAAATCCAAAGTTCTATACCATTCCAAATAGTCCAAGCTGTTCTAAAGTATCCTAATTATTCTGATTCATGGGGAACTGCTGTTTTAATCAACTCTATTTACGTTAAATTATTTTATTATTTATAAAATAATCGTGAGAAGTGTTTTATTCTCTAGATATTACTTAATTTATCTTAAATCTTATATATTTTTTTAAATAATTTTAACTAAATTGCTTGGTAATATTTATATTTATAATATTAATACAATTTATAAAATAATAATTTCTTACTTTAATGTTAAATTTAAATGCATTTTTAGTTTAAATGTTTTAATTTGTCAGTGTTTAGCTTTTTTATTTTTTAATGTAAATATTACATTTTTATTTTTTCTAAAATAAAGTTAGTCATAATATTCTATTTATATGTTCTAGTCTACTTTTGTTTCTTTTTTGCTCTTTATTGATTTTTTAAAATTATTTTTACCTTTGTTGTTGTTGTTGTTGTATAAAAATATTATAATATATTATTGTCACATTTAACTGCATGTTTAAACTTGATTTAAGTAAGCAAATTTTAATGTTTATTTATTTGTTTATTTATTTTAATTTTTTTCTGTTTTTGTTTACATTTTTCTTTCATTTTTGAAAATTAAAGTTTTTTTATTAATAGAGGAAAGGTTTGTGAATAAAGTCATTAAATTAGTTGTAATATTGTGTAAATATACTATAAAAAAAACATAATTCTGAAAAGTGTTTTTTCTCTAAATATTACTTAGATTTTGTCAATGTTTGTTTAAATAGCTTTTAGTTTAACTAAATTGCTGTGGTAATATTATATTATATGAAATATTACAATTTATGATATAATTATTATTTTATTGTTACATTTAATAGCATTTTTTTAATGTTTATTTATTTGGAAATGTTTCTTTTTTTTTTTTCTTTTTTTTTTTTTTACCTGGAAAACTGCAAGACATCAAATCATAAAATTAGGCATAATGTTCAGTTTCGATCTTCTATTCTATTTGTGTATGTTTTTATCTTTATTGAGTTCTTTATTAAATTATTTTTACCATTGTTGTTGTATAAATAAACATTTTAATGTATATTTATTTGTCTGTTTATTTTAAGTTTCTATTTTTTTCCTGCTTTTGTTTTTATTTTATTTTTTTAAGAATAAAGTAGTTATATTAATATAGTAGTTTTGTGAATAAAGTCAACAAATTAGCCATAATTTTGTGTAAATATACTATAAATTATAAAAAAATACAACATTCTGTAAAGTGCTTTATTCTCTGAATATTACTTTTATTAAATAATACGACTTTGTTACAAATTTATCGTAAATCTTTCATATTTTAGTTTTTTTGTTTATTTTAAATAATTTTTGGTTTAAAAATTGCTGTGGTAGTATTATATTAAATGAAATATTATAATTTATAATAATTCATTATTTTTATTGTTACAATTTTAAATGTTTATTTGTCTGACAATGTTTCATTTTTAAACTTAAATATGTATATACATATTATTTTTTAAGAATAAATTATATATAAATTATATATAAATTTTATATATATATATATATATATATATATATATATATATATATATATATATATATATATATTCACCTGAAAAGACATCAAATCAATATTGTGTTTTTGTTGTTGTTGTATAAAAAATATTACTATATTTAAGTGTTACATTGAACTACATATTTTAACTTGATTTAAATTAATTAAATATATCTATTCATTTATTTATTTATAATTTCAAGTATTTTTCCATTTTTGTTTCTATTTTTCCTTTTTTTAACCATGGAACTAAAACTAAAATGCTATTATAATAAACAAGTGTATTGTAAAATATTATGAAATATGAGCTTATTCTATATTTAATCAATTTTGTGATCAATTTCTGATTTATATATACGAGATCAAGCAGTTCTTCACAAAGTGCAGTGTTTTGAGACCTAAAATGTGTATTTTTCTTTTTTAAAGATGTCGATTTAGTATTGATGCAGATTTCCACAACATGACTTGACCTTTTCTGACACCTAGCTGTTTTCCGCATCGACCATCTGTCAGCTTTTTCTTCTTCTTTTGAATCAGTTCTGAAAGAACCTGTGGAGATGTTTGCCTGCCATCCGGTTTTTATGGCCTTCAGATCAGCCACTTGCATTTGTGGGCTTCAATGCTATTTATATCTTATATGATTGATAGAAGGTTGGAAACGACTAGATAAAAGTATCTTTTTTCCATTTCAGCCTTTAAAGTGTGGTGTGTTTGAAGTGTTTGTTATGTGACTGTCTGTATGTTGCTTGAGAGTACTTGAGTGATCAGTTTTGACATCACGTCTCCTTCTCTAGATGTTGGTTCTGTGGAGGGGCTGGCGTACCACAGAGGATGGGATGTCTTGTATTGGACGAGCTCCACCACAGCTAGCGTCACCCGCCACAGCATTGACCAGACCAGGCCAAACGCCTTCAACAGAGACACGGTGGTCTCGCTGTCTGAGGAGGACCATCCGCACGTCCTCACTCTGGACGAATGTCAGAAGTAAGTCTAGAGATTTACGTTCATCTTTGGCATTTAAAAAAAATTACATTTGTCTTCTTCCTATGTCGAAGTGCTTTACCATGTAATGAACATTTCCATCTGTATGACACACATATTTACACCAAACAGCTACTCCATTTGTACTCGAATTGAGCTTTCGAGAATTGTTTTTTTTTGTTAATTGTTTTATTTTTATGTTATTATTTAAATTATAATATGTGTGTGTGTGTGTGTGTGTGTGTGTGTGTGTGTGTGTGTGTGTGTGTGTGTGTGTGTGTGTGTGTTTGTGTGTGTGTGTGTGTGTGTGTGTGTGTGTGTTAATATTCAATATAACATTTATGTACATATGCATAT